>NC_054743.1:15606410-15907604 GCF_018143015.1 Lytechinus variegatus | reverse complement strand
CATTTTCTGTTCTTTCCTCTTTGATGAATCTCCTAAGGATGGCAACTATCTCCAAATATTGTAGCTATAGTTTCTAAGCAAATCGTATGCAAATAATATCAATTTCCTGATATCTATGGCAAATGGAAATTCCTCAGTGAGACAATGAACAACCTAGTAGACGTTAACAGATGAAGGACTAAGCCAGATTATTGCCTTTCCAACAAGAGGACACAACATAACGGAACACCCTTAACATCACCATCAAATACCATCCAACATTGATTAAACAGTGTGTACCCATTCCAGGATTTGTTTGCCACTCTGTGTTACTCATTGGTATACTGTGAGGGTATACAGAGGAATAAACCTTTCAGAAATTATGGTACGACTAAGGATGTTAGTCTGGAGGAATGCTGACATTCATAGTGTTATGCAGATGTACTTTGGATAATCATACAACTCCCTGTACTGAAATCCGACAAGTCGAGCATAGGAGATTGAATGTCAATCAAGAGGACTTTGACAAGAACCAAACCATTACCCATGTCTTCCTCCGACACAAGATGCCTCAATTAGACACTTGACATAAGTTGTGTTGGAAGAAAAGTTCTATAGGAAGGCTTGCGCATGTTGAGCTCCTAAAGCATCAGTTAGCTGAAGCTCAGATTTGCTACACTAGGACCATAGAATGGTTTGTAGACAAGCCTATAATACACAATTTGTTGACCGGATTGGCAATGATCCAGGCTGTAACAACTAGCATGTTGGAAGCCCTTAATATCATGCGCTATGACTACATTGGAAGACAACTGATTTTTAGTCTTAGTATTTACCACTGATCATGGTGATGATGACGCTGCTCTGCAAGTCCTGGAACCCTGTTCTGACCCAGACATGGCCAGAAAACATATTTTTTAGTCAAGCGGGTGTAGCCAAACTACTGAAGAAATTGTTAAAGAAAACAACCTGCATGAAGCTACTAGGCCAGATGGAATCTCTGCTACACTTCTTAATGAGACTACTCGTCAGATCTCACCTGCCATAAGTTTGCTTTTCTTGGCCTTCCTTCTGTCGTTCCCATCCATATAAGAAAGGGATGTCAGCTCTAACAAACTACTCACCAATTTCAAATACTGTGCTTTGTTCTTGCCAATCCCATCATCTTGTCAGAGAACAACATGACTTTAGGACGTGAAGAACACATTTCCAGTATTTTACCTTAAATACAAATTATATAAGGATAAATATACATGCTTAGTGATAGCAGCATATTGATTTTAACATCAGTCAATGTGAGAAAATCAAAATTTCTTGACATTTTCCATATATGGATACTTATTTGCATAATATGCAAATGAGGCAGATTGGCTAGCTTTTTAAAATAAAAACATTGTACTTATTTATTCATCATGAAATTTTGTTCAAATTACTTGCTTTTGACATTTAATTTATAATCTTTGGGTTATTTTCCTTATTTTCTATTTTTAATGGCTAATTTGCATAATATGCAAATTAATTTTCAGGCATTGTGATAAATTCTCATGCTTAGTGATAGTAGCAAAAATGTCTACATAAATGAAATGTTTTCAAGCAGTCTATATGAGAATAATCACAATATCTTGACATTTTTTCCATATAAGGATGCTTATTTGCATATTATGCAAATTAGGTAGATTCGCTGGCGCTTTTGAATAAAAACATTGAATACAGTTATTTATCATTACTTTTCGCTCAAATTAAATTGTTTTGAACACTTAATTTGTAATTTTTGGACTGTTTTCCTTATTTTTCTAACTTTTTATGGCTAATTTGCATAATATGCAAATTTCATAAATTTCCACTGCTTGGATTTTTTGGGACTTTTAGTATGTTGTTAAGGGGACCTTCCTGGAAAGCATTGCAGTGGAAAATCAAGTGTTGCAATTAGTGGCGGGTCACCCCCCTATTCTGGCTAGATTGACTGGACTAATAGCAATTACTAACGAAACGAAAGTCTTAATTTTAAATAATGAAACTGCATGTATCCAGAACTAACAAACCCTCGCGACTTTGTATCTTGGTGGGTATATTCGATGTATGTCATGTTTAAGAGCTAGGGGCCACTAAAGTAGGGTGGGGTCTACCCCCTCACCCACCTATAGTTTTATTCACACTTTTTTTCAATAAACACGTAAAAAAATACAATCTGATGGTTATTTTCTTTTCAGTGATCAGCTCCTCTCCCTCCTCCATTTTCCTTCGTTTTGGTATGTTTGTATTATCAAGCATTTTCTTGTCTACCTTGTTTTAACTGCAAAAACTGATCTCTCGATTCGAGGTAAACGTCTTCATACTGAAAACAAAACACATGCAGATCAAAAAGTGAAAACAATGATATGACATTCAAAGTGAGAGAATTTAAAAATTGCGTACAAACATCAAAATCGCGATGACTGCATCTTTAGTGTACTACTGGCAACTTTAAGCAATTTTATTTCCTATATATGTGGGGGAAATGGGAGCTGGTGCAATTTCTATCCTTTTTTAAAATTCAAAATGCTTCCATTGCGCACTCCACCACTAGTGTCAGATGACAGATTGATTTATTTATTGGCCTCTAGCCCTTTCGTCTGCCTCGATAATGAACGCACTCCCATAATAGTAACCACTCACTAAATCTTTTCTTTCTTTCTTTTTTTTTGTTGCTTTTTTTTGTTACACCTGCTAACTTGCAAAAAGTGTAACCCATACCGTTGTCTTCCAGATAATTTGTGATGGAGAGAGGTAAAAAATTTGATAAGCAAAAAAAAAGGGTTATGAACTAAAAGTTTAGCGGGGGACCGTCCCCCACCTCAAATTTAGGGGGGCCTGCCCCCCCCCCCCGCCTATGGGTATGATAGGTATCAGAGATAAGCTTTGGGGTTTCTATTTTTGATTATGGTAGATTATAGAAAAATCAGAAATTTAACCCCCCCCCCCCCCCCTCCTTGAAGATTGCAGTTTTGAGATTGAAGGGAAATGACTGACAAGTTTCATATCCATTCATAAATAAAACACCGACTTGGGGTGTCAAACAAATATAAATATCGCTTTGGTGATTGGTGTTTAACTTGAGTCCTAGTCCTGCCCCCATACTTACCTGGATTCCCGCTGCTGAGAGAGCCAGTCGAATGGGTTCAGCTAACCCCCGACCTGCGAAATATGTTAGACGTGGTTTGCCTTCTGCCATCTTGAATCATTCCCCTCTGGCCTTTGATCATTATACAGTGCGTATCAAAAAAAGTTTACACTTAGAAAAATTCCTGTAAAATTATGCATTTGCAATATCCTGAAGATTTTTTCCACATTTTAACATTGATATAGATCCATTTAAGCAAATGACGATATAACTGTTGAAAAATATTTCTGCTTGAGTGAGCACCACTTAATTTTGTAAGGTTAGTGAAAAATGATTTGCGCAGAACTTTGAAATAATTATCGAATAAAAGTAGACCTTCATCATGAAGAACACGTGTAATTTAGCTAGTAAAATTGATTTGAAGAAATCTTTTACCCTTTTAACTGGTTTCCTTGCTCAAAACACTTCGAAGAGTGCATTGCGCCCCACCACACTCCCCCACACACCGAGAACATCGTGACGCTATTTGCTTTACACTGAGCTGCAATTAACATGAAATGGCTAAGGCTTGATTTTCATTTTGTTTTTCATTGTCATCATTGTCAAGCTTTGGAAAAGTGTGGAGAAACAAGTATTAAATGAAAAATGAAACGTTAACCCACTTTAAATGATGAAAAATGAAACGTTGACCCACTTTAAATGATAAAAACTTTGTGAAAAATGCTGGAGATGTCTGATATAAACTTTTGTTCAGATTCAGTTATGTCCTCAGATCCAGCTGGCATAAAAAGGGTAAAGGGTTGTGCTTACTATGTGTTGAAATTTCAATTTGGGTGGCAAAATTGTTACAAAATGCTTGAATGTATCAGTTTTATTTCAATTGACTAAAGTGCAAGGGATATGTATGAGAAATGTTTCGCAGGGTAAGTTTGATTTCGCCCTTTCCCTTTGACACAGCTTGAAAACGAGCATTTCTGCGCAAACAGATTTCTGCGAGCTTTACAAAAATGGACAGTGCTCACTCAGGTGTAACATTCTGTCAAAACTTTTACTTTCATTGGATAGATGAGACCCAAACCCAAGATTATATGTGAAAAAAATACCCACGTGTTGTATATTTTTTAATTCCCAGGTAAACTTTTTTTTGATACGCACTGTATATCACTACAATCAGTCAGGGAACACGATGAAGTTGTTAGACTTTGGAATTGTAAAGCATAAGAGACACATACTATTTGGCTTCGTTCTAGTGAATACAATACTAGTCAATATTTATTTTTAAAGGTCAAGTCCACCGAAGAAAAATTATGATTTCAATGAATAGAGAAATATCAAACTAGCAAAACGCAATTTTTTTTTCAAAATCGGATGTAAAGTAAAAAGTTATGACATTTAAAAGTTTCGCTTATTTTTCACAAAACAGTTATATGCACATCTCATTGATATGCAAATGAGCCAGTCGATGGTGTCCATCACTCACTATTTCTTTTGTTTTTTTATTGTTTGAATTAAACAATATTTCATTTTTTACAGATTTGACAAGAACCAACTTGACTAATCACTATAGTATTAGAACAATGCTAATTCCACGTGTTCAGAACTTCAGAGGAATTAATCTTTGTTTCACTTGACAATGAGAAAATTAGAATACTTCATATAATGAAATACAAAAGAAATAGTGAGTGGATGACGTCATCAGTATTTTCATTAGCATACCGACCAGGATGTGCATCTAACTGTCCTGTGAAATTAAACGAAACTTTAAAATGCCATAACTTTCTTATTTTACATCCGATTTTTGATGAAATTTTCAGTTTTTATGCTTGTTGGATTTTTCTCTGTTTATTCAAATCAACTTATGGTTGGGGTGGACTTGTCCTTTAACTGCCTTTTAATCCCTCTCCTCTTTCTCTCTCCATCCCACTCTCATATTTTCTCTTCCCTCTTATCTCTCTCTTCTCCACTTCCCCTTCATTTCTCCTTCCCTTGCCACTCACATTTCCTTAATTTCTACATTTTGATTACCCCCACCCCCCCCCCCCCCCGGTAATCGTCTTTAAAGGGGAAGTTCGCCCTGAGGATATTTTTTTTGTAAAAAGAGCAGAAAAAATGATAAAAAAATATTGGTAGTTTGAGGAAAATGTGTTCAAGATTAAGAAAGTTATTAGAATTTTAAGTTGTGGATTTGTGACGTCATAAGCTTCCCCATATGTTATGTAATATAAAATGCATTAATTTAATTTTTTAATGGTTCGTGATTGACTTATTTTTTATTTCTATTCATGATCGGATGTGAAATAATTTGTCTTTTGATATACAAAAGGTACAGTAAAAAATATTTTTACTTTTTTGAGAAAATGACTTTTCATGGACTCTACCATTCCTTATGTAGGAATGCTGCTCGCATATGACATCACTAATCAAATAATTAAAATTCTAATAACTTTTTAATTCTTTTATGAATTTTTTCAAAGCATTGGCAATATTTTTAATGATTTTTTCTGCTATTTTAACAATAAACTTTTGGTCAGAGTGAAATGTGTGTGTCAATTTGACTTTAAAATGTGTTCAGATTGTTTATATACACATCTAAACGATGACAATCTTTCAATATGTTCAAACTGATTATACCCCAGTCCAAGAATGTCTCATGAAAAATTGCTATCTTGATAAAAAAAATGATTTTCATTGTCTCTTTATCGTCTTTGGGCGTGTTGCATGAAATTGTATCGAAGTATATATTTATCTTTCATTTGTGCCTTCAGCACTCTGCAGTGCAGATATGGCTCATTAAAATCACATTTACTTTCATTAGTTACTTTTATAATTTTCACGAAGACAGTATCAAAAGTATCATTGGGCATTACTTGAGCCAGATCAAAAATGATCACCCCCCCAAAAAAAAAAAATAGTAATAATCTGATAAGACTTAAATAAAATGGTAAAGATTTGCATTTTCTTTCCACTTAAAACGTGCAATGCAATTGTCCCTTTCTGTAACATTATTGATTCAACTTTGTGAGAAATCCACGTTTTAAACCTATAAAATAACTATTTTAGTGGGCAATAGATTATTCCGATTGTATACAGGCTGCAGAAGTGGTCTGATGAAATGTTAAATTGGATGCCAATGCTCCTATGTACTTACAAATACATTCCTTAGAGAGAGAAAATACATGGTCATTAAAAAAAATGTCTCAATTTATAAACTCAACTTTCCTTTGACCCCCAGCCTCTGATAAACCCATTCAAGAATGAATACAAAATAGACAAGGCACACACTGCACCTGCTCTCCCCATGCTCACCAACTTCCATTTTGAATATAAAAGCAGATGACAAACAATTGATGGTATGGATTTAACAAACTTGTTTATAGATCAAACATCAGGGTTCACCAAGCACAAATGCAGTTATTGTCCTGACAAAAATGTCATAAGATACTGTGCAAGACTTTGAGGCTATAGGTCAAAAGATGGTCATAACAAAGAATTGTAACGTTTTTCTGAGAATTATCCTACACTGAAACTACCTTAAAACCAATAAAAAGAAACGATATACTTGTCAAATTTTCATTGTATTTATTACATTCTCTATTCAAAGATACACAAATATATGGTCAAATTCCAGCAAAGCTCTGAAAATTCCACATCGCATCAGAGTGGCAAAGTGTTTTCAATGGCATAAATACATCTCAAATAACACTCATAGTGATCAGCAAGGGATTATTAAAAAGAAGTTTGTATGTGAATACATACTAATGAAAGTAATACATGTATAGTATACATGGGTCTTCTGGGTTTGAACAAGTATCTTTCTTGTAAGATATACATGGATATTTTGGTTTAAACAATTATTTTTCTTATTGATAATGGTCCATGTGACTTGGAACTGGGTGATTTAAAGAATGGGTTTCAAGTAAATTTATCATACCAAGGATGTATATATGAACACATCATACAGTTCCCAATTTGCTCGGAGTTTCCCATTAAACCATGAAGTACAACTTCTGCCCCAAGCAAAGTCACCCTCACAATGTGTAACTGGAATACACACTTCATCACTATAAATTCTCTAATATTCATTTACAAGGGTTCGAAGGTCAAAGGTTATGCTGCTTCCTTGATGAGGTTTGTGAGGTTCCTGACCTTTGATGCGGTAGACATGTCAACGTACTTATCGCCGACCTCCACGATCATACCTCCGATCAGTGCTGGGTCAACCTGGGAACGAAAGAAAATAACGATGAACAGGCATTAGTGTGAGACATTATGGCCCGTATTCTGAAGTCGGGTTTAACTTAAGGTTTAAAGTTGTGATGGAGAGCCAATTGGAGCACAAATCCCTTACAGTACACATTCAATTTATTAACTCATTTGACACACAAATTGTTCATAATTGTCTGGGAATGAGAACTGAAGTATTTTTCTTTGTTATGAAAACAAAATGAAACAAAATAGTACACATAAAAAATATACAATATAAACAAAATTTTGAATTTTTGGCTCCCCATAAGTTTAGTACAGAGTTAGACCAATATGACTAGTCGCGCCAGTTCCAGAATCCCAGACTCAGGCATATAGTCCACAATAGAATTGGATCAATGCTAGAATTTAATTTGAGAGTATACTTGGTTTCTGTTGCCTATGTTTTATCTCTCACATAAAGGTCCAATGTTGAGCTCAATAAAGGAATAATTTGAAAATGGGAAAAGGCAATTTAGAAAAGATGACAGGATAAATACATTGAGACTGGGGTAAAGTAAAAAGTTCTACAAAGTGGAGTAGGAATGAAAATTATGAATTAATCAAGCTACTCATTGTGGTACTACGACTAGAAAGTAAACTCTGTTCCTAAGGGTACATACGGTTGAATCTGCCTCAGCCAAACCAATTGGGACTAAAAAAATCTTGACTGAGGCAAAATTCAACTAAGGGACACATTCTGAGCATAATCTGGTCAGAAAAACTGCTTTGACTTAGGCAATTATAATATGGAAGGTCAACTTAATATAGTACTTACATTGAGGTTGAGCTGCAATGATTCACCCTTCTTGACAAAAGCCTTGAGAGCTTCTTGAACCTGCTTCTGTTGACTAGAATCCAAAGCCTGCAGTGAATAGGGAAGATATATTCACAAATCAATTAACTCATTGAACCTATAAAATATGATAGGGAGTGTTGGGGCTGTGTTAACTTGAATCTAAAGCGTTTAAGCCAGGGTGACCAGATTTCACAAAATGAAATACGGGACAATCGACAAAAAAAATCAACAAAGAAGGCTACACAGTGTTACACCTGTGAACAATTATAAAGAATTGGAAGGGATCGAGGCCGTGAACGAAATAATGAAAGAACGAAATTAAGGGGAAAATGAAGGAAAATTTTAAAAAGAATATAAAGAAAATTAGAATAAAAGGATGAAAGAAAGAATAAAAGAGAAAAAAGTTTCCGTCATTCTTTGAATTGAAGAAAGGAATGGAAGAAAAATACATGCGTTAAAGACAAAATAAAGGAGAAAGAAAAAAAAGTAAGAAAAAGGAGGAGGAAAGAAAGAATGAAGGAAAGAAAAATGTTTCCTTCATTCTTTGAAAGAAAGAAGGAAAACAGTAAGGGAGGAGGGAAGGAAGGAAGAAATTCAGGGAGGGGGAGAGAAAGAGTAAGGGAAAGAATTAGAAGGAAAAATAAAATAAAGAATGAAAGAAAGGAGGAAAGAGGGAGGAAGAATGAAGCCTACGAAGGGAGTGAAAACATAATGGAAGAAGAGAAAAAATTAAAAGAAAAAGGACAGGAAGGGAGGGGGAGAAGAAAAAAGTTTAAAGAAAGAAAGAATGAAGTAAATAAAATAGGGAAATTTGATAAAGAAGACGGGTAATAAAAGGAGGAAAGAAAGAAAAATGAACACAGAGAGAGAAAGGATCAGGAAATTGACAAATAGGAAATAAAGATAGATGGAACAAAAAAACGGGCAAGCAGGAAGGATAGAAGGATGAAGAAAGAATGATAGAAAAGAAAGAAAAGGAATCTGAGAACCCATAATATAATTATACAAATTTCCCGCCGATTTTGTGATTATTTTGGCATGTTTGGTGGAGAGAATCTGCTCCGATCCTACATGCCTAGCTAGTACAGCTTGCCACACAGTGGCAGGAGGCCAGTTCGTTTGCGATGTACTGGGTTAGCAAGAAAATCACCGCAGAACTTGCAAAAGTTTATTTCGATTTTATTGTTGTCTCTGCTTCGTCATCTGTTGGTTATTTTGAAAATTCGTCACTTTTAAATACATTTTGTTCAATATTCTGAAATACGGGACAATTAGGCGTCCCGGGGAGGGTTTGTCGGGACGCCGGGACAAAGAAGCAAAATACGGGACAATCCTGGGAAATACGGGACGTCTGGTCACCCTGGTTTAAGCCCGCAATTAATAGGGAAGATATATTCACCAATCAATTACTGTAAAAGTGGAATTTTTCGCGTATTTCGCGGCAAGATCGGCGAGCGCGAATTTAAAAACACGTGAATTTATGAACTCTATTTTAATGCAAGTTTTGAACCGCGTGTATCGTTGTGGCAAAGAGATTGCATAATTTGACCTTAAGAGGGCGGCATTTAGTTTTTGAGAAGACGTTGGGTGATCACCCATGTTTGTTGATTGATCCCATGCACTTTGAATAGCCGTAATCCCCGAGTCTTTACCCGGTGCTGGGCTGTCCATACCAGGCCAGCATCTACATGTAGCAGCGCCACCGTTTTGCCTTCCCCGATGTCCGCCCAGCAAAGAAAAGTTGCGCTAAATTTCACAAAAGCTCATGATTATATCAAGACAATGCTGAATTATGCCACCGTAGAGCTAGAATTATGATCATAAAATACAATTTTGTTGATGAAATTTTGATAAAACCATTCACAGATAGGCAAGAAGGAAGTGACTTTGTGATTGTAGAGTGTGCAGCGCGAAATTAAGAACCCGCGAATATGTTTTGAAGCCGCCAAGCGCAAAAATTAATCCCGCGAAAATAACAGCGTTTACAGTAACTTATTGAGCCTATGAAATATGATAGTAAGTGTTGGGGCTGTATTGACTCTAAACAAAAGCCTACATTGATTTGATTTGACTTTATTTTACATATTTCACAAGTACAAACAAAATTATGAAAACAATATCAGAAAACTTATGAGAATACAAATAAGACAAGGCATAACACGTAGAGTGAAATGAGATTTTAGGGTGATACAGCCAACAATCAATTAACTCATTGATTGTATTAACCCTGGGAGGGGACAAATGTTTGGAAATGACATCAACGCAAGTATTCATTAATCGTAAACAAGGAAAATATTTCCGAACAACATTCCTTGAAGCCAACAAATGATAGATTCCCATTCCAAGTTTTATGAGGGTTGTAGAGACTTAGTTTTCGAATCAGCCAACATGGAGACCGAGACTAATGGATTCTTTTCACTTGGGGTTCACTTGGCCGCCATGCAGCTGGTCGAATTTTCACATAATTAGTCACCATCATGGCTAAACCCACTTAGTCTTATAAGGTTGGTCTCATCATTTGGTGTAAATTCCACTTGGTGTAACATTAATTTATTATAATGCCTAGAGAATCCACTTTATCATTACTTAAAGGGTAAGTTCACACTGAAGAAAAATTTGTTGTAAAAATAGCAGAAAAAATAGTAAAAAATATTGGTGAAGGTTTGAGGAAAATCTGTTAAAGAGTAAGAAACAAGCAGCTGCCCCATGTGTTATGTAATATAAAATGCATGAATTTCAAATTTTGTATGGTTCCTGATGACTTAATTTTGTTTTCTATTCATGATCGGGTGTGAAATGATTTGTCTATTGATATACAAAGGGAACAATAAAAAATCATTTTCAATTTTCTGAGAAAATGACATTTCACTAATTTTTTACCATTCGCTATGTAGGATTGCTGCTCGCATATGACGTCACAAATCAAATAATTTAAATTCTAATAACTTTTTAATTACTTGATGAATTTTTCTCAAACCTTCGGCAATATTTTTTTATTATTTTTCGTGCTATTTTTACAATAAACTGTTTGTCAAGGTGAACTTCCCTTTAACAATTTATCAAATGAAGAATTGGTTCCTATACAGTTGATCTAATCATGCTGGTAGACCAAGTGGATATCAGATAAAATGGGTACAACCTAACTAGAAATTGGACAAAGCAATAAATGGACTAAATGTCAATTAGACCAAATGTTTGGTAGACAAATTGGTTATGGATGGACTAGGATTAGACAATATGGGATGTGACCAAACGGAAAGTAGACATAGTGGTTTGTAAGACCAAATGCCAATTCAAAATGATTACTCACCTTTGCCGTAGTGACATTGCAAACGATCTCTCCCCTGTGTGCAGCCATGATCTTTCTCCAAGCAACAAAGATATCCTTCACCTTGTTCAGACGTCCATTCTCTGCTAACATGCTGAAGAAGTTTACTGTGGAATCAGACATCTTCTCTCCCTTCAGTACATCAGATATAACACCTACAAAAGACAAACAAAAAACTATCTTTAGTTTTCCCAAAAAACTCTTTAGCCACTAACTTAAAAAATACTACAGTAGAGTCTGCATGAATCAACCTTCTCAATGATGCAATTTTTCAGACCAGCTTGAGCAAAGAATGTGTTAGTTACCTCTGCAAAGTTGAATTTGGCCCAAGTCAACATATTTCTGTAGTCACAAGAGATTTGACTACTTATGGCATACTCACCATTATCTTTACTCACATGTATCTTTACTTGAAATGCAAGTATTTTTCAGGGCTCTTTTTTAACACTTCTGGAAATTGCTCTGAATCCGTCTATTAATTGACCTTCACTTCAAAGAGTTTTTCATGAAATCATGGTTTGTCTGAAACTATGTTAGTTTAGTTTTAAGTCACTTCAAGCTTAATATAACACAGACTTACTGATTTTTGCCTTCTTGCTGATTGTAGGGTTGGTCATGAAGTCTGCCATAGCGGCACTCTTCTTCATTAGTGACTACAAATATCAAATAAACACAAAGAAATAAAGGTTAATGCTTACATTAATGAAGAGATTACATTTTACATACATGTACATGTAAGTCATGTTAAACAAAACATACCCAGTATCCTGCATATCCTGCATAAGCTGACTTTCCAATCGTTGAATAATTATCCAAGTCAGAGCATTCCCATCAGACCAATTAAAAAACAGTTAAGCTGTTGAAATCCTTCAATCGCACTGGCTGATAATAAATTGTGCATTTGTTATCAAATCTTTATGAAATGGGATCCACAATATGCCAAATACATGACTGTAGTATTTAGAGTAGCATAAAAAACAAATTTCTGTGATCCATGGTGATTCAACTTGGGCAGATTCACCTGTATTTTCATCTGATTCTTTGATTCATATACTAACAAACCAAACACTCATGAGTATCAAAACATGTATCCCTTCCCCTCCCTTTCAAAAATGAATTTAAACGGGAATCCAACCCAAATAAAAACTTGTTTTTATAAGAAAAAGAAAAATCAGACAAGTTGATAGGTGACAGTTTGAACAATATTGGACAAACAACAAGAAAGTTATGAATTTTTAAAAATTGTAAATATTGGTAATCTCTTTATTCATGGAGACTTCAAATTGGCCGCATATGGAATGGCATAGTGATGTAAGGCAAGGACTACTCTTCCATGTACTCCAATACATATTATTGCTAAAATGTCATTTTTCCCAAAAGTTTTATTTCAAATTATATTTTTCTTTCATGAGGACATAAAACAATATACTACCTGGATTATATTTAGATTACTGCCCCAGGGAAATTGGTACTTGGGAGAAAACCACAAATTCCTGATAATAAAGTACATGGCCTATGGGAAAGTTGTCCTTGCCCCTTGTCATAATTTACTAACCCTGTTGCCAATTTGAAATCTACATACTATTAGTGATCTCAATTTTAAAGCAGCTATAACTTTCTTATTGCTTGTCCGATTTCTTTCAAACTTTCACCATTCTGTTTAATTTATTTTTCTCCTTCCCAACACAACATTTTATGGCCAAGGCTGGATTCCCCTTTAAAATAACTAAATAAATGAGATAAATCTGATTTCATATATTAGATATAAATATGAAGTCACCTTCCGCACATGTGAAATTTTGATCAAATTTGGTTTTCATACACTACAAGTAACAAAAAGAAATTTTGAAAGGTATAAGTTTGGAATAACAAACCTCAACACTGCCTAAATCTTTATCAACTTGGTCCAGGGCTTTCTGTTTGCTTGCTGCTGAGTAGAGAGCAGTAGCATAGCGACCACCGAAGCCATACACCTGGATGGGTGGCTGTAGGAATAATGAATGAAAATATCCATGTTGATGCAATCACAAAGACTAATAATATATATCTAAGGGAATAATTTGACTTCTCAAATTCAATTAGCAATTCAGGCTGACTAGGAAGTATGGTAGTGGATCGTATTACCAAACACTTTTCATGAATTCAATCATATCAAACACATTATTCTCATAATATTCACCAAACTTTCACCGTACATACACAATTACCTACAACATATTAATATGTAAAAATTTCGCCAAAATGATATCCCTTTTACGATATCAAGTTCAAATCGGACCCCTCTTCGCATGTGAAATGTTTTGGTCACTTGAAAAAGGTATCGTATTACCGAACGTGTGTTTCCTATGGGAAAAGTTGAGAAAACAACAAAATCCCTGATGAGCTTTTTTTTGACCATATTTTATTATTTTTAGAATAACAAGACTTTGAATAAGTGTTTTTGACCATTTTTCGTCATCTTTCTATTCAAGTTCTCTTTGGAAGGATGTTGCAAAATTTTGAGTGTATTAAATTATTTTCTAATGCGTATGATGCGCGTGTTCGCAATACAAGGCCGGTCAGTAATACAATCACTCACTATACATGCGTTTCAACAAAGTTCTGTACATGTATCTACAGTCCTATGTAACAATGTATCTGAATCTAACTGAAGTGTATCGCAAACTATGTCATCATGAATTCTGATGATTTTTTTTATATTTATAGGAGGAGTGAGAGATGTCATAAGTCTCCATGAACTTACCTTCACCATTTGAGCACCCACTGATGAAGTGCTGAAATGACGAACCTGCAAAACAAAAGAAAGAAGATATACCACTGTTATTGTGAAGAAAGAAATTAAAATATACCCAGGAATCCATACATCAAAACTGCACTTTGTATCAAACAATCATTTCTTTTAACATTTCATAATAAATCAACTTGAATTTCTTATATTCTGATAAATACATACATGTACATGTAGTATGCTGAAAACCTCATCAAAATATCAAAACACCAAATAATAGGATGTACGTCTATGAATTTTTTAGATCCATGATCAATGTTATTTTTAGATTTAGAAAGAAATGATGCATGTCATGGATGACCGAGCTGTGCACTATTCAATATGATACTGTTGACTTTACTTTAAGCCCTGTGAAATCCAATGGCAGGAAACTGAAAGGGAAATCATTTTCCAGTGTATTCCATAATCCTAACCCCCTAGATCGCCAGCATCTGCAAGAATTTTGTTGGACACAACTATGACAACCAGTGGCAGTGCAAAAGCCCACCAGCACACATCGATAATGTGAGTGCAAATTTGTACCAATGGCATAAAGGTCTGGAAAACCACTTCCCACCAGCAGATGGTAAAATTATGCTTGCAAAAATATAATAATCTGTTTGCATGTTTTGGCAATATGATTATTAAAATCTAAATTTTTCTTTGTGAAATGATAGACCAAAAGTTAGCGAGGAGCAGCAAGAAAAATTTGACGATGGTTGCACCGAAATCATGCAATGTCAATGGGCCAAATCACTCTGGCAAATAATCAAAACACAGCATGGTTCAATTATCTGGCCGGTGATCGCCCAAAGGACTGCACAATTGTTTTTAACACTTATCTTTCCTAATGTTTAAATTACAAAGTTGTTTAATAAATAGTGGAAAGATTACTGAAAAGTTACAAAGAAGTTATAAGCAGGAACAGAAGTAAGCGAGAGCTGAATAACGTCCATGTACCGTGTGGAGCGTTGTGGCCCAGTGGATTAGTCTTTGGACTTTGAAACAGAGGGTCATGGGTTCGAATCCAGCCATGGCGTAATTTCCTTCAGCAAGAAACTGATCCACAATGTGCTGCACTCAACCCAGGTGAGGTAAATGGGTACCGGTAGGAAGTAATTCCTTAAGAAGCTGTGTGCGCTATGAACGCCTAGCTTAGCCGGGTAATATAGGAGCGCCTTAAGCACCTAACAAGGTGGATATGTGCACAATATAAATATCCTATATTATTATTATTATTATAAATTAGTGATCCTGAAATTAACACAAAACACAACTAACAAACAAATGCAGTAAGGAAATACAGAACAATCATAACATGCATACGATTGTATCTATATCAGTATTACTATTAGTTTTAGACTTTCTGCATTAAATGGATTTTAAATATTTTTTAAGCTTTGAAGAGTTTTGCACTGTTTAATATTTTGAGGGACTTATTCCAAATAATGATCTTGGAGTGAAATGTAAACATAAACTTGTTTTTAATCATTAAAAAATCAGATATCAATAGAAAAATTAGACACAGCAAGCTCCTCTGCTTTTGGCAGTGGGGCTCATCCATCCTGTTATAATAGCTTCGGGGCCATTCCAACTTAAACTATGCTGATCTTGATAGAATTTGGCAAACCTTAACTTGCGGATCAGATACATTGTAGGATTACGGGGAAAATGGCTTTTAAGTAATGGGAGTCAGCGAAAAATACTTAGCAGGAACAGAAGTAAGCGAGAGCTGAATAACGTCCATGTACCTTTAATGTTAGACAGCTTGCAGCCTTCTGTTTTGAGTAGTTTTTTTAACACTTTTTTTTTTTCTCCTCGTACATATCCTGAAGCTATCATTAGAGGACTTGCAATGCAAAATCCCTCCTTCGGGGCTCTTCAATTTTTGTCGTTAGTGAATAAAAATTTTGAAAATTAACGTGACCAAAAAGCAAATTAATATTCCCTCTTGGCATTAATTGCCAAAAAACGGGGAAAAATCAAGTTAAAAGGAACAAAGACGGTGACTTACCTCGGCTGTTGTGCAAATTCACTTCCCCGTTTTATCCGATCTGAAAGGTCAAGTCCACCTCAGAAAAATGTTGATTTGAATCAATAGGGAAAAATCAGACAAGCACAATGCTGAAATTTTTTTCAAAATCAGATGTAAAATAAGTTATGACATTTCAAAGTTTTGCTTATTTTTAACAAAATAGTTACATGAACGAGCCAGTTACATCCAAATGAGAGAGTCGATGATGTCACTCACTATTTCTTTTGTTTTTTATTGTTTGAATTATACAATATTTCAATTTTTACGAATTTGATGATTAGGACCTCCTTGCCTGAAGCACAAAATGTTAAAATAATGGAATTCCACGTGTTCAGGGAGGAATGAAACTTCATTTCACATGACAATGATGAGAAAATAAAAATATTTCATATTTCAAACAATAAAAAAACAAAAGCAATAGTGAGTGAGTGACATCATCGACTCTCTCATTTGGATGTAACTGGCTTGTTCATATAACTGTTTTGTTGAAAATAAGCGAAACTTTAAAATGCCATAACTTTCTTATTTTACATCCGATTTTGATGAAATTTTCAGTGTTATGCTTGTTGAATTTTTCTCTTTTTATTCAAATCAAGTTTTTGTTGGGGTGGACATAAACATATGGCCATTGAGTCCACTGTACAGATCGCGCTAACACTTCGGTCTCTGTATTTGGTGAGTAAAGCCAACGGAGTTCAGCTGAACAACAAACATAACAGAGACCGAAGCTTTTCGTCTACGCTAATGTCTGCAAAGACCAGGTCACTTTCATCCCATTCCATTCCCACGACTGCGAAGTGCACAGTGAACAATTGTGTACAACGGATAGTGGAGCGTGAAGGTAGCGGTCGTGTACATTTTTGCTTATTACATGACGTCATCCAGCCACTGCCGAGAACCAATTTATGAATGAAAATATAGTAAGCATGCGCAGTGCAAACCTTTTATTTCCCCACACAGAATTCCACCAAAACAAGTGTGCAATTCTCTATCACCTCGTACCAAAATCGACCTAGAATTTCACTTTCGCGTATTTTTTATGAATTATGAAAGGTATTCTCGGAGGATCTATTTTCTCACCGATACCGCACAGGTAAGCGAATTTCCATTTCTTCTTGCTTTTCCGTCAAAATCTTACGAATTAGCGTCTATATGTCATCGTGTTCGTTGGAATTTGTAGAGTCTATCGCAACGTGCACAAAGTCAATCGGCTTCCGGGTTTCAGAGTGTCGCGTGAATATGCATGAAATTGCAGAGTTTCGATAATTTTCGATCGATACCGGAGCGATCCGATCACGAACATAGACCTTTTACCGCGTACACATCGTGACCGGATATCGTTATCGCTATCGATACTTCCGCAAGCAGCCCGAAGGAATTATTTTTGGGACCACGTTAAATTAGACCACGTGATCATGACGTGATCTGATCTGCGCGATTGACCAATCAGCGGTCTTCGAATCGCTGTGCGGAGATGATCTATCCGTTGTACACAGTCTATGGACAATTGTTCGTTGTGAAGTGTGCCATTTACACACAGGTACTTCCCGCTCTCCACACCATTCAAATTTGTGTTTCTCATCGGGAAGATCATGCCGATGACATTGAGATTGAAGTAGATCGTTCCAATCGCGATATTTGGAAAAGCGGTGGGCATATTTTATTCACCTTGAATTTGATATGAGTACTATTTGCGAACAATTTCTGGTGGGGAATTTGCTCAAAAAGAGTCGAAGTCCGCCAACGGCCGGTGCGAAACTGCAGTGCATTTGATCAGAAAACTTTCATCTACCCACTCATTCAATGAACAAGGTTATAATATAACCTTGTTCTCAGTTATATCTCCATGTGTGACAAAATAAGGGTGGCAATGTTTGGCTTATTTTCTCTTTTTCTTTGGGGCAAATGCTTGATTTTTTTACACTGACAGCTTCCATTAGACCTGTTAATTCATACTGCTTGGCTCTTATTTAAATTTGATTCTTTATATCATTTATTCTTAATTAAAAATAGAGATAAAAAAATGAAAATTTTCTTGCCATATTACTTTCCACCAATAGAGGGCGTACACAAAAATATGCCCAAAATTCAAGTTTTTGAGCGCTCTGGTGAATACAAAAATTATTCCCACATTACTAATGATAAATGAATTGCAACTGTATGGAAATTAGTAATTTTGGTCACAAAAGTGATATTTTAATGAATTTTTAAAGTGTGTGCTCTATACAGCATTGGCATACCATAGTCCTACCTGTAGATTCTCCACAGGCCAGATGGTAGCAGTGAACAAGTGCATCTACCTTGCCATCGGGCGCCGATCTACTTATTTGATTTGTCTGTTCTGCAAGATGTGCCTGTCTGCCTGCCGTGTGCATGCAGCTAGCAAAAAGTGCTGCACTCATCTGGCCACAACAAGCCACACAGTCACATCCTACAAGCTACAGGCACAGCAACCTTCCCCAACTCAAGTGTACACGGACAGCACTGGCAGTGTGGCACTGCACTGCACTGGCCGCGATGGCCACTGCGACTGCCACTCGCCGAAAACAGATCACACTGTTCATATGATACACACTCATTTGCATGGGAAATATATCATTATTTACAAAAATCAATACTTTATCGTTTCCTTCCAAAATTAGATCAAAGATTACATAAATAAATGTCAAAAATAATCGTATCTTACCAAAGGTAGACATCTCCTGGCGGCCATGATGATTATTTTACTGGACAGCGGATAAACGAGAGAGGGCAGTGCATGATTTTGCATTCAAAAAATGAACTGATGATCGATTGAGCAGAGATTGCCTTTTTTTGAGGGGGGGGGGAATGGACATAAACATATACAACACTCTGCAAAATGGAATTTCGCAACCACTTGCGGATCCAGGGGGGGGGCACTTTCGGCCAATGCCCCTCCCCCTTTGAGAGCCATAATCAAAATTTGATCCTCTCCAGGGACCTGGGAACGATTTTTTTCAGTGGGGGTGCTGAAAGCTCTCTTCAACGGTGGGGGGCACAATTGAGTTTTCCATAATTACACACACACACATACATATATATATATGTATATATATATATATATATATAGATAGATTGAATAGGTTGAATACTATATATATGTATATGACAAAGACAGTGACTTCTTAGCTTTCTAATAATAAAAGAACATAGATATATAATTAGAGAACTCGAGCGCGAAGCGCGAGCTTTTTTTGGGGGGGATTTATGTATTTTGTCCTGAAAATTGAACATTTTGAGCAATTTTTGTGGTCCTGAACAAGATGCGTATGTAACAAATAATAACTGCGAACGTGATCAGCGCGAGCAGATATCTTTCATATACGCTCTGGCCTGATCGAAAGAGACGTGTTATAAGGACTGTTTGCAGTTACCGATTAAGACGATACATATATCAACAATCAAATAATGCGAGCGCGAAGCGCGAGCTGAAAATTTTGACATTCCGACCTAAATACTGGACATTTTAAGCACTTTTTGTAATCATGATCAGGATAGGTATATAACTATACATTTCATGCGAGCGCGAAGCACAAGCGGAAACAAAATTGAGATTTCAGACCAAAAAACCCCGAGACATTCTAAGCACTTTTCTAATTATGAAGAGGATAGGTATATGACTATACAACTGATGCGAGCGCGAAGCGCGAGCAGAAATAAAAATGAGATTTCAGACTTATAAAAGGGACATCTTAAGCACGTTTCTAATGATGAACAGGATAGGTATACAACTATACAATTGATGCGAAGCGCGAGCGGAAACAAAATTGAGATTTCAGAACAAAAACAAAATTTCTAAGCACTTTTCTAATCATGAAGTGGATAAAAATTGAGATTTCAGAACAAAAAATAAATTCTAAGCATAAGCACTTTTCTAATCATGAAGAGGATAGGTAAATATCTATAGAATTGATGCGAGCGGAAACAAAATTGAGATTTCAGACCAAAAACGAGACATTCTAAGCACTTTTCTAATCATGAAGAGGATAGGTATATAACTATACAATTGATGCGAGCGTGAAGCGCTCGCATCAATTGTATAGTTATATACCTATAGTTATAGTTGTATAGTTATATACTCGCGAAGCGCGAGCGGAAATAAAATGGGATTTCAAACCTAAAAACAGGACACCTTAAGCACTTTTCTAATCATGAACACAGTGGCGTACCGTGGGTCACGGCATTGGGGGGGCACCAGCAAAAATTTTGAGTCACTTAGTGAGCGCGTGAAGCGCGCTCAATTGTCAGGTATACTTACCTAATGACAGGTATACTTACCTAATGGAGACATTTTAAGGAAGCACTTGTAGTCATTGTAATCATAAATAAAAATACGCATCTCAGCAATCAAATAATGCGAGCGCGAAGCGCGAGCTTAAAAATTTGTGATATTCAGACCTAAAAAGGGACATTATAATCGATTTTGTAATCATAATACGTACCTGTCTCGCTAAACAATGCGAGCGCGAAGCGCGAGCCGAAATTTTTGTATATATTGACCCCAAACAGGGAGATCTTAAGGACTATATTTTAGGAATCCCTTAATAGACATGTCTCACCATAGTCATCTAATGCGAGTGCCAAGCGCTTGCTGATTTTGTTAGAATTACATCTGAACACATGAAGCACTTTGTGTAGTCATTGTAATCATGATTACCATACGCATCTCACTAATCAAATATTGCGAGCGCGAAGCGCGAGCTGAAAATTTAGATAATTCAGACCTGAAGCGGGGCATTCTAAGGTTTGCTTGTAGAAATTCACTAAGACCATACGTATTTCACTAACCAAATGATGCGAGCGCGAAGCGCGAGCTGAAAATTTTTGATATTCAGATCAGAAAAAGGGACATTTTAAGGACTGATTTTAGGAATTCACGGAGAGCAGACTTATCTCAACAATCCACTGATACGAACGTAATCACGGACAGGAAATGTTTTGTATTAAGACCTTAACATGGGGCAATCATTTTAAGTAGTCATTAAAAAAGAAGCATATGTCACTACATAATAACAATAATATATTTGATGTATATTGCACTTGAAACGGGAGTTTTTCGTACAACAGGTTTATAATGTATATCTGTCTAAACAGACAATGCGAGCACCAGGAACAATGACAACATAGGCCCTGAGCAAATTATGTTTCATAAAGTTATGATAAAAATGTTTCCTATGTAATATAACATAACATGATTATAATGTAATATACCATTATAATGAATGATAATTTCTTCTTTCCCACTACGTTCCTCTTCCTTTCTCCCTCTTTTTCTCCTTTTCCCCATTTTTTTTGGTCAGCCGACACCCCCCCCCCCCGTAGTTACGCCACTGCATGAACAAAATAGGTATATAACTATACACAATTGATGAATTGATAAGAATAAAGATTTGATCAAAATCCGACAAGGAAATCAAAGTTATTGCATTTTAAAGATTAGCATTATTCAGGTGAAACAGTTTTAAGCATGTCTTCATTAATATCCAATGAGCAAACTGATGATGTCATATCCCCACTTGTTCTTCATTATTTCATTATATAGAATTAGGTTTATTCAATATTTTCCCTTCAAGAACCAAAAACAGTTGAATTGACAACTGATCTAGTCAATTAGATATTCTTTGCTGCAACTTATTTCATTATAAGGGAGACATATCATTCACACTGGTTTGAAAAAAAATGAAACAATGTTGATTCCATGTAATAACACAAGAAACAGGATAGTGGGAATGTGACATCTTCAACCCACATGGGCGGAAATCCCAGAGGGGACAGGGGGACACAATATCAAATGTACCCTCCTATTTTTGGTCTTTCATTATGGAGAAAAATACATCACTTCACAATCGAAATAATACATGTATTTTTGACTAAATTACCTTACATTTTGGGTAAAAACCTTTTTTAGGGGGGGGGGCTTGTCAAATTTTGTTAGGGTTAAAAATTCAATGACCTAACATTTAGGGTGATAACCTTTTTTTTTTTTTTTGCTTGTCAAATTCTCCAGATCCTGGTCCCCCTACCTTTGGGGACAGATTTCCGCCCATGTCAACCCACCTATTAAATATTCATGATGACATGTATATCACCATTTTCATAAAATATTGCTGAAATTTAGAATTAAATAACTGAACTATTTGTTATCAGATTTTCATAGAATTTATTTATTTTGATAAAATGTATTTGATATAAATATTTTCAGCCTGGAGTACCCCCAAAAGCTGCGTATCTGAATAAACATGCGTGCGCGTGTTTAGAGATAGACCTAGTATCTGGGCATTCTAAATACATTTTTTTATCATAAAAATCAATAATGCAAGCGCGAAGCGCGAGCAGAAAATATTTGATATTCCGATCTGAAAAAGGGTGAATCTAAACACAATTTTAAGTACTGTGTCGGAAAATTCTGAAGGGGGGGATCTACAAAACGTCGTTCATTTTCATTACATTTCCGTCATTTATCATACGGCTTTCCAGGAGGTGCTGCCTATGGAAAATGACATGCAGCACCCCCAAATTTGGGGGGTGCTTCACCCCCAGCCCCCCCATGCCCCCTGCACCCCCGCTTCTCAGGACCATGGGGGCAGGTTGAAAAAGACTGTGAAATTTGATTTCTATGTCTGACTTGTATTGTTTATAAATACAAAACACGGGCGTTCGGGCGCGCAACACTTAATTCGACATAAAACCGGGAAGTTTCAAGTCCAGCCACACCCATGTGTCTCTCCCTGCTATCGAGTAGTGTGTAAACTATGGTTATACGTATCGCACGCGACCACGTCTGTATCGGGGTGCCGGAGCTTGATTGAGTCGCGTTATAGGCATGATAGGAGCGATGTTATTGGAATATGTGAAAGACTGTAAATGATTTGCATTTTTGGATGTGATAATTATGTACATTATAACATATTAAAAAACATACAGGGGGAACCTGATTTCGTGGGGGTGCTGCCTATGGAAAATAATACACGCAGCACCCCCAGGAAAATTTCTGGGGGTGCTTCAGCACCCCCAGCACCCCCGCTTCCCAGGTCCCTGATCCTCTCCCCTTGAAAGTGAGGCCCTTAA
Organism: Lytechinus variegatus; assembly: GCF_018143015.1. Lineage (NCBI taxonomy): Eukaryota > Metazoa > Echinodermata > Echinoidea > Temnopleuroida > Toxopneustidae > Lytechinus > Lytechinus variegatus. The sequence continues at coordinate 15,884,265 of NC_054743.1, read as the reverse complement.
TTCTTTCTTTCTTTCGCTTTTCAATTTTTCCGCGGACGAAATGACCTCAGTTCTTAGGTGAAAACATTTTCTTTTTCGCTCGTCAACTCCCTCGCCCCCCCCCCCCCCCGGATCCGCCTGTGTATTAGGGGAAAGGGGTAGATTCATAATTTTCCAAAGGGGAGGCGGTAATTTTCCCAAGGAAACTTTTACTACATAGAAAATGTTTTCATTCAAGGTCACATGTGATATTTGGCAAGCAAAAACAGGACCCTCACTAACCCATTTCTATAAAATACTTTCTCTAACTCTCAAAAGGAATTAGGGGAAACACTTAAATCGTATGAACGGCACATTTACATAAAAAAATATTAGTACCTTCGGAATAACGAAGCTTCGGATATTCCGAAGGTTCGTATTTCCAAAGGTTTGTTAGTCCGAAAAGGAAATGATTAACGAACCTTATTTCGTTTTCGGACTAACGAACCTTCGGAACAACGAGCCTTATTCCGTATCAACGAACCTTCGGAACATAGAATCTTATTTCGTTTTCGCATTATCGAACCTTCGGAATAACGCCACAAATTTTCGGATTAACGAACCCTTTTACGTTTTCGGTTTAATGAACATCGAGGTATATGTATAGGCAATTTACGTGTTTTGGAATTACGAACCTTCGGAACAAAGAACCTTTCAGGCGCGGATCCAGGAGGGGGCCGAGCCGGCCCCGGCCCGGGCCCCCCTATTTTTTGACAACCTGCAGAAAAAAGTGTACTCTTTACATTGATAGAAATTACGAAAAACAGAAAGAAAAGTAATAAAGAGGTATTTTACCCATGATGTGTAATTTACAGTCTCGTAACAACCGGCCCGACCCCGAAAGGAAACAAAAAAAAAGGTGGGGGAAGAATTGAAAAATAGACTTTATATAAAATTTTTCGCTAGCACTTCGCGCTCGCATTGCCTGTGTAATGAATCCCATTCAAAAGGGTTAAATGACACTAATAATAGATCTATATAACCAATATATATATATATATATATACAATATATCCAGTTCTGATATCAATTTGCACACAATTTTTTTAGCTCGCACATCAAGCTTTCATTATTTTGTTTGATTTACACAAATTGTTAATGTTTATCAAAATGTTCAGCTCGCGCTGCGCGCTCGCATTGTTTGATTTGTGAGAAACCTATGCTCTTTGGAAATTCTTACCAAAATTTGTCAAAATGCTCCTTTATCATGTCTATCAAAAAATTAAGCTCATGCTTTGCGCTCGCATTTAATAAAAACGCGCTTAGACTGTTCATTTTTTTCAGGTCGGAATATCAGAAATTTTGAACTCGCGCTTCGCACTCTCATTATTTAATTGGTGATACTTGTATCGTCTTCATTAATAACTAAAAACAGTCCCAATTGAGTCATTTTTCACGTTACTATGTGATAAAATTTCGGCTCGCGCTTCGCAATCGCATTGTTTAGTTGGATACTTATCTTTGTTCATGATTATAAAAACTGCTCTAAATCTTCAGTTCTAAGGACATAAAATATCAAAGATTTTTAGCTCGCGCTCGCATTATATATTAAGACCACATGAGATACCTTATATTGTTTATAGCAATAAAAACTAACATATACTTAAAACTTCAGTGTTTAGTTAGGACTACCCCCTGAAAAAAAGCCAGATTGTAGCGGCCAATCGAGAAAAATGTTGATCAAAATATTTTTCGGCCCCCCCCCCCATTGGCGAAAGCTGGATCCGCCCCTGCCTTTTGAATTACGAACCTTCGGAACTACGAAGTGTAACCAAAAATATTGACTATGAATCTCAAAAGGGTGGCATGGCCGGAAAAGCACCCCCCTCTGGATCAACCACTGGAACCTCAATCAAGCATGGGCGGAAATTCCAGGGCGTCCCCCAACCTAATATCGTAGGGGCACAATACCAAATGTCCCCTTTTATGATGGAAAGAAATAGATCATTAAAATCGAAATAAAACATGTTTTTTGGACGAGATGACCTTACTTTTTGGATGATAACCTTTCATTTTTTTTTGCTTGTGAAATTTTTCCAGCCCCTGGGTCCTCTACCTTTAGAGAGATTTCCGCCCTTGTTATCAAGATCTGAAGCAATTTGCATCGAAAGACTGCTGTTTCAAACACGTCAATATTGAAAACATGATTAGACTCTATTATATATAAGATTTGTCATATTTGAATTTCAGTCAGATATTACCATACAACAAAATTATTTCACAATAGCTAGTTTTTGTTTGTTTGTTTGTGCTTTTTTTGTTTGCTTCTCTGATTTACAAAAGAGGGTTAGGGGAGAGACAGAGGGAATATTTCAATTAAGCTATGAGCTGCAGTCATATCAAATCAATTTTTTCTTCTTTTTCCCCTTTAATGTTCGATGCTATATTAGACCTATTCTTAAAGCATCCCCCCCAAAAAAAGAAAAAGGGGTTAGATCTATTTTTTTCATCAAATTTGATTTCCCCCCCCCCCCCCCCCATGCATGGATTTTTATTAGCTTTATAAAATGATACCAATTTTCCATGAAAAAGTGAACAAAAATGGCAAAGAAAAATTACTTTTTTTCAATAGGGGTTAGATCCATTTCCGATTGGTTGCAACAGGGATTAGATAATTATTAAAAAAATAAATGTATTTCAAAAATTAAAGACAGGTAGATTTCTTTTATACCCAAATTTTTGTTCACATGATAGGGTAGTACATCATGACAATTATTTAGTTTCTCATAAGAATATTGCACTGTGGGAGAATAAAAAACATGATTTTTCTCGGAATGGTCCAAAGTGGAGCTAAGCCCTTTTGCAAACCAATGTCTTCATATATAAATAAATAAATAATAAATTAATCAAATAAATAACATGTCTATAGTATTCAGACGGGTCAGAGGTGCAACTGATTTTTTTTTATTGCGTGTCTGGAAATTTGCAATGGGCCGTCGCCCGCCCCCCAAAAAAATACAAAATAAAAACTAAAATAGATAGATAAATAAATAATAGATAGATAGATAGATAGTCTGATAGATAGATATGTAGATAGATAGATAGAAAGATGGATGGATGGATGGATGAATAAAAAAAAAAATAAATAAATAAATAAACAAACAAACAAATAAATAAATAAATAAATAAATAAATAAATGAATTAATTAATTAATTAATTAATTAATTAATTAATTAATTAATTAATTAATTAATTAATACATTGGAAAGTGAATATGACAAAAGAAAGAAAAGACTTAAGGTTTCCTTGTTTCCTTTTCTTTTTTGTATGTGATATAATTAGATTGAGAGACAACATTCAGCATTCCATTTTGTTTCTTAAAATTATCAGATTTGAATCAGATTCACGGACAGTTTTATCAAATTCGGCTGGCAAATAACAAATTTTCAAAGGTTTGTCTCATATGAAACATTTCTGTGCCTAAATATGCAGTGCTGTAGCTGATGATCTCATCTCCCCGTTTTTTGTGTATTTCATTATCTGGATATGTTTTTCAGCTTTTTCTCCAAGAATGTAAAGATAAAGATTTAATACTATTGAAACTTATTTTTAAATAAGAATTATATATGATCGAATTACAAATTAACCTTCGTATAATCTGATTCACAAATTATTGCTAAAATCAAAATTCAAAAATCTTATTATTTTACAAAATATTTCAGTAAATTTGCGGCGTAAGTTCAGTTGCCCATTAAAGCTGACGCGGCTTTCTCCTTATTACAATGCTGGTTATCATGAATGAAGTACATTTATTAATAAAAGCAACAATACATTTTATAAACTTGAACAAAACGAAGGAGGTAGCAACTCAGAAAGCACAGCTTGTGATGAGTGCACATAATTATAGTACATGAAAGAAACTTATCTACAATACAAAATAAGGGGAGAAAGGGGGGGGGGGCATGCAGGGCAACTTTCTATGAAATACTATATAGTATGTCGTTTGAATCAGAAAATAAATCGTCAAACCAATCATCCCACAACTAAATAAAGGAAAATCACAAAGTTTAGGGACCAGACGTTATTTTCTTATTTTCTTAAGTTTTGTCTGAAAGTTATTTAAAGTTGATGCATTTCTGATGTCTGTATAGGTAAATTGTAAACTTATTACAATACGTATAGGCCTCCGGTCTGCTAAATATCCATAGTCATGTATAGTTCACCAGAAAGTTTCAGGAAAATAAAGTCAAGCATGTAACGTCGGCCTATATACTTTAAAAGAACTACATAGTGACAGTAGCAATAAATGTTTTCTCAATAGGCCTATTTGTTTTCGCGATCAGTCAATGGAGAAAGAATATGTAAATAGCAGCATGGGCACAGAGATACTGAAAATGTTTGCCTATTTACATACCACAGACAGTACAAAAGAAAGTGACAAAAGAAACTATCGACTTTTTTCACTAGAAAGGGTTCATCTGATTGACGTGATGAGGTCTGAAAACTATAGCAAAGCGCATGAAGGTTTACCAAAATATGTAAATTTCATGATTAGGAAAAAAGAACGACGGTTTTCTCAAGTTGATTTTCTCGCTCGCTTCGTTCGTTCGCAGAAACAGAATGGCTTGAAACACAAGTAAATAGACAATTGCAATACATTACTCCACTCAGCGCCCTCACATTTTATTTTGGTTGCCCTTTTCTTGAATCAAAGTATTATGGGGCCCTCTCTTTCTATAGGGATACCCATCATAATTGACTTTCCTGAAAATGGGGGCACCCATAAAGTTTCACGACCATTGTAAGGGAGAAACAGTTCTGAAATCAAAGGAAAACTGTGAACTATTTTAACATTTTCTGAACTTTGTCAAAATCTAGGTTTAAAAATACATATTTGCTCGATAGCATTTCTTCTCCATCTGCCATATCCACATGTCTAGCCCCTCAAAATGTTTGGCATACTACGTCACTGATTGACTTCGACTGAATAGCGATCACTTGGCGCTTTTTTCAGTTTTATTGAAAACGCAAGTTTGATACCAATATCATTACTTCTTTTATACTCATACAAAATCAGATCGTCCATTTATGTTGGAATTGATTTGGCCGTATACCATTTCCCTTTTCCCCGTTCTCCATACCGCGCACAAAATGGATGCATGCTTATTTTATACCTCATCAATGTCATAGATGAACACGTACCGTATATACTGGCACATCGCATGACCCCTCCCACTATTATTACTATTACTGCATGTCGTAGAGGAAAGTGTAGGTTGCCCAGCAATATCGCCATAAATATAAGCTGGTTATTTACGACATTTTACTAATGGTATCATATATCTTTCTGATGTCGTGTGTGTCTTCTTTAAAATCACACATCTTTGCTGCTGAATCAATCCGACTTGTCGTCTGCTCCAGATTACACACGAGTCTATTACCATTCAACAACATGGCTTCCGACCAAGGCAAAGACAACGGAGATGTGAAGGGAAAATTCAAGCAGACAGAGACTACATTTAGGAATTGGGTGACTGGTGAGTGACAATACATTTACTCGTGTGCAAACAAAATTTGCTATTTTGTAGCCAAATTAGGATGACACATACTGGTAAGATATTGCACGTACTGTTGTGTATATACACGTTTGCTGTACATGTTGAGTATAGTCACCAATCTTGGCAGTATTCGCTGTAGGACCACTGATCGCCTTTCTCAGAAAGTATGTGAGTACGATCTGGTACAGGTATTAATCCAATTCCTACTATTCACAAACAAAAAGGCCACAATGATTTACTGTTGTGTATAGATAAAGACAAACTATCGAGTGATTGGGTCGGGAGGGGGTTCGAGATCGAGGAGATGTCCCCCGGGAGATGCGCTGGAAGATCCATGAAACATTGTGACAGTGTATATAGGGGCACACGTACGTGCCCCCCCCCCCCCCTCATGGCAATGGAATCATGTCCAATATTTTTATCTTATCCCCAACCCATCATCTTTTTTGTATCTTTTTATTCACTTCTAAACTTTGTTTTGGGACGTGGCCATATTTTTTTTCCCCAGTTGTTCAATTAGTATCTTATTCATCTAATTATTTTTTATGTTCTCATCTTAATTGTTTTTTGAGGGGTACCATCAAAATTTTAGAAATTTATCTTAAATAGGCAAAGGGAACCGAGCTAAATCACGATCAACATGAATCAACATGAATTGTATTTTAGAAAAATAAAATCTTCATTATAGATACATATGTTGATTTAGTAAATATGTTTTGTTTTATGAAATGAATAGCAAGAATGATGTTTGAGGGGTACTTTATGAATGGTGCATGATATCCCTCACTATATCTGCATTCCGTACACTGTTTTGACTCTCCAATTACCCCCCCCCCCCCCCCCGATTTGTCTCTCCATTCTCTCCCCCCTCTTCCTCTCACTCTCTTCCCCCAGGGGGAGTCCCGGCCCTCTATCTTTGTCTACCTGTGTGTGTGTGTCTCTCTCTCTATCACTCACCTTCTCTCTCTCTCTCTCTCTGCACCAGCCCCCCACCCCCCCCCCCTCGCCTTCTTCCTCCATTTTACTCTCTATAATCTAACATTTCCTTAAACCCTTTTTCTACAGTCACTGCCTATTTCTCTTTGCATCTTTGTCTCTATCCATGTTATATCTATTTATATACTATATATATATATATATATATATATATATATATATATATATATATATACAAAATCTCTACCCCTCTTTATCTATATGAGTATAATTCTTTTGTATACTCCACCATGAAATTACCAAGTTCCCTGCTTTTACCTAGTTCAACCAGGGAATTTGAATTTCCAGGTTCGATACTCACATACGCCACATCATTCCAAAATCGGGTCCAGAGCACCCCACCCACCCGAACTCTGGCAGGCCATACCTGTTATCAGTTATGTTTAGAATATTAGTATAACTCTGATATATTCAATCACTTTCCAGAAAAAAAATACACGTTAACACAAATACCATTTAGAAACACTCATTTTTATTTTGTACTGATTAAGTTTAACAGTTTTTTGGGGCAGCTAGTATTGCCGGAAGTATAACAATGTGTCAAAATATAAATAAAACATGAATATCGGAGTAATTGCGGATAATTTTGGTCCATTGATCAAAATACACACTAGATTGAATAAAGTATTCTGATAAAGAACTCTAAGTTTAGAAACTTATCAACATTGTACAGTATATATTTGAATCGGGAACTTTGTATTTTTCAATAAAAATTTTAGGATTACACAAGGTAGAGTAACTCCCTTTATGTATAAGGGACTATATTTGTAGATGACAAGCAGTCTGTTTTGTGTTATCTGCTTCCTTCTTTATTCGTTCCCTTTCGTGCTATTACCTAAGATAATTTTATCATTCATTAAGTTTCCGATTATTATATTTCTTTTCTTCCAATCAAAGAACATGCAGCTCCTATCTAATAACTAGATGTAATAAATATGATATTATAAAATGTCAATATAAATAGTTATCATAGTTTAAATCTGAATTCCATTTCATATTAAATTTGTAATTTCAATTATCAATTGGTACACAGATTTAACAGCTATTGTATGTCCATCGAGTCTACGTGAACCTAATCATATAATTTACACGAATATATACACAACGAAATATAAACTTAATATTATTTTTCAAAAATCTTTAAAAGATACTAATAATGAAGATATCACCTAAATACAAGGAATTAATTATAGAGAGGTTCCAGCAAAGCAGACATCATTACAAAATTGTATGATACCGTTTCGACTACACATACTTCACTCCCCGGCTTCACTCTTCAAAATTTCGTCGAGGCGTTTCTGAAATACCCTCTCTCGATACCGGAAGTGCTTTGTTCACACGTCTGAACGGCAGCAGACAACGACTTATAAGGGTTTCGACTACTTTGTCGCCTGGGTTGAGCAAAAGGTAGAGCCAGGGAATTATCACCCGGAGTGTAGATCACCCTTGTACATGCTGCCTGAAGTGATCTGTTAACTTTGATGCGAGATAAACAAATTGCCATGGCAACCAAAGTGAACACAAGAAAAATACCCCCTGTGGCGCCCCCCACGATTATGTACTTATTGCGTACAAAAAGGTTCGCATGAGTAGGGTCCATGCCATGAGATATCGTCTGAGTTTTCATGGTTTTGGGGACAGACAAGTTAGAACTGATTGATTGGTAATGTTGTGTGGTGGTAGGCCTATCCGTCTGTTCAGTCGGGGTTGATTCCAACGTTGCCTGTCGAAGGAATGGTATGAATAAACGCTCCTCAAATGGTGAATAAGGAAGGGAACCGGGTTCAACAACCTCTGGCTCAAAGACGGTGATGTTTGAATAGAGCGATGTTGAATTCGTCTCTGGGAGCTGTGTCGTTGAAATATTCGTCTCTGGAGTGGTGAATTGGTTGGTGGAGTTCACCGGGTATTCTAGAGTTGAGATTGTTACATTTTCATTTGGATATGAAAACGTTGTTCCTTCAGGGTCTTGTGGATTGGTGACAGACTTGTCCGAATGTTCCGGTGGAAGAAAGACGAATGCATGAGCCATGGCACTTCCAATTCTGTTCGTGACAAGACACGATATGTCAACGTACATGGACTCGTTACTGAGACTGCTGAGGACCATCTCTCTTCCGCTCTTTTGGATGACTACACGATTGTCAGGCTGTACAGTCCATCGTGTGATGACCGGTGATGGGCTCGCATCAATGTTGCACCTGAATCTCACCACACCATCCGGCTGTGAGTTTTGGGATGATGTCACCATGGAGATATAAACCAGCGGCTTGTATACGGGTATGAGATGCACAACAATGGAGGTTGATGCCATCCCAATTTCATTCGAAGCTTGGCAGGTGATATTGATAAAGTTCTGTGGTGACGAAGCCTGGTGAATCTCTATCTGGTGCCCATGAAACGCGATGTTCTGAGGAGGAGTGACTACCCACTCCATTTCATTCGCGAAAGGATTGGCATCAACAGAGCAAAAGAAGCTTATGTCATCACCAGCATAGATTTGTGAAGTATTTGCGAGGGGCACGATATTCGCAATTGGCTTGTACAAGATAGTGAGTGGGGGCAAAGCACAAGTTCTGGTCAAAGTCGGAAATGCTGAACTGCGCATCTCACACTCAAAGACATCCCCATCATCTAAAGGAGTTACTGTTCTGTTGTAAACCAAAGTTTTGATTCCTGAACCAACCTGTCCCTGAGTGTCTTCCATCATATTTTCATAGAGGTTTGTTGAAGTCGCGCTTCTAACCCTCCAATTCAGATGAAAGTAATGGACCTCAGTGACACTACAGATGAAAGACGTTAGTGTACCCGATGGGATTGTGGGTTTCCCACCATTTTGTAAGTCAGGTTCAAGAGAACATACCGGTCGTTCATCCGGAAGAACTTTCATTAAAGCCGAACGAGTCGCTCCTACAAACACAGGCACAATGTGTACTCCGCCTCCTGGAATCTGTACCATCACGGACATGTAGATACCACAAGTGTAGTTCCCAGAGTTCATCTTTGAGGCTGATGGGAAGGTGATGTCGTACTCGCCCAAGGCGGGATTTCCAGTGAGGAAGAAATCCTCAGATTCTGCCGATGAAGATTCTGACGATGAAGATGATACTGATGACAATGATGATGATGATGCTGTTGAACTGATAGATGATGAGTTTATCAAAAGCACATTGTCTTGTTTCCAAGCAACGATCATTTGATGGGTATTGTTGGCGAAAGCAACCAGATTAACTTGACATTTCAGTGTCACAGCATCTCCTGCAAAAGAAGCACTGTCCGTTGGCTCCTGCAGAAACATCTCAGATGATACAGTTTCCATGGCAACGCACAGCACATATAAAATCGTAAAAAATCTTGAAGCTCTGTTAGAAGATTCCATTTTTGCAACCCCTTTTATTTTCACAATATGTATGTTTAACTGAGCTCCGTTGCAGTGTGGATGATCTTTGTGGATAGAGCTTTTGGTATAAAGGCGGATAAAGTTTGGAAACACCTCGGTTTAGGTATCATACAGACAAACACATCTCCTGCTATAAGATACTAGTATTCAATTACAGTGCTCGTGACTTTTCAATAAAATGCAAGCGTTTTACTCAAGGATCCAAAATTGATTAACCAAGTATCGTAGTTCACAGAAGATCAGTCTCCTCAATGGGTTCCAAATAAGCGTCCAGGAAATATTAGAAATCTCTCATTATTCTGCTATCCACTGCATAATTAATGATAGAAGCTCTTGCATTCCAGTATATCAAGGTAGTTCCAATGAAGAAGGAAAAAAGATCATATTTTTTCCATGATGAATATCCAGGATCAAATTTACTCAGAATAGTTGTAGATTTGAAGATCACGCGGACTTTAATTATAAATTATTCAGACAGATCTGGCGAAATTCTGTTGAGTACATGCATATTGGTTCACGACGGAGAACTGTGTTACTTTCGAACGCCACCAAAAATGTACTGAAACCAATCGATGATAATGCACCCGTGGTGATTGATGCACGAAAGATTGCTTTTTTGTTCATTAGAGGAAATTTTTAATTGTTAAAATTCGAAGTAGTAGGAAGAAGTGATTATTGTGCTGATTGCAAGATGGACTTTGAGAAAAACAAGAGTCATAGAGGAAATTGGTGTTATAAACACAGCAGGAAACAATTGAAGAGGAAGACTTGGGTGTGTTTGGTGCTTAGATGGATCATGACTATAACTTACGTGTTAATAACTTATGTCGATTTTCTTTTTTATTTGGAAATGCAGAAAAGCAAATTACCTTCCACCCCCCCCCCCCCCCCCCACAATAACGGTGTGGCATAGGACCTACGGTATATAGTTGTAGGTGTATATTGTACGAGATTTGAACAAGCCTACAGTACAAACAGTAAATCAGTGCTTTATTTGTTGCCTTCACTGATTGGAAAAGATTGATAATGATATACTCATAAGGCTCATCATATTCTGATGCGTGGGAAACTGAACATTGATACGGAAGGAGGGGCATAAAGTGAATACTGTATATTGTGCTCATAGCATCGATATCTAGTGACACTCAATGTGTTGCGATTGTGCTTTGGGGAGAAGCCCTCTATTGTTAGACAGAAGAGATAACCATAAAAAGTCATGAAAGTATTAAACAGTTCGTCCCAGAAAAAATGAAACCGAGATTTAGCGATGTTTTATCATAACTTAATCACAAATAAAATAGACAAATGACCTACCAATGTAAAGCTTAGAATCTCCTCTTTTATTTCAGATTATTTCTCATTCACGCATAAGTGAGCAAAAACAATTTGAAGAAAGGATGCCAAAGACTCATTTGGCGGGGGGTATCTGAATTTCAAAAGGATATAACATGACTAAAAAGTTCAATATCTGCTCTTTTATTTGATACCTTAATCACAGGAAATGGTCAAGAAGTAAAAAAGTTATGATCCCTCGAAACAATGCTCGTATTTCCTTAAATAAACGTGTTTCCATCGGTTTCCCACAGAAGCTATCGCATGGTAACAAAATCGTCAACAAAACGGAGTGTCGAGTGAGTTTGAACGCTAGCCTGTAAACCTCTTCATTTTATGAAATTATTGAAAATCAAGCCTTATTTCAAATAACCAGAATTTTGTTATATCTAGACCATTTTCTGTAATTGAGGTATCAAATTAAAGAGCAGATATTGAACTTTTTAGAAATGTGGTTTTCTTTTAAAGCCAAGATACGGCTCGCCAAGTGACTTTTTGGTATCCCCTTTTCAATTTTTTTTGGTCACTCATGCGTGAATGAAATATAATCTAAGTAGTTTCAGATGAAAGAGGAGATTCTAAGCTTTAAAATGGTAGGTCACTTGTCTATTATACTTGTGATTAAGTTATGATAAATCATCGGTAAATCTCGGTTTCGTTTTTTTGTGGGACGCACTGTATAACTAGACACAAAACGATATGGTACCTCCAAAAACTGACATTTTCTAACATTTCTCTCCCTCCCACCCTATCTTTCTTCCTCATATCGTTTTGTGTCTCTTCCTCCCTCTCTCTCTCCCTCTCTCTTTATACAGCATTGTATTATATATCCCCTCTTTCCCTCTCCCTCTATTTCTAATGTTTATGGTTTGTTGAACCCCTTCATAATTTTGCCTCTTCAACATGACACGATTTTTTTTTACTCCCTCCCCCTTTCCCGTTTGTTTGTATATTTGTTTTTAAACATTTGATCAGGTGAATTGATTTTGAATAGAGTATTATTATAATTTATCATCATTTATATAGTACCAACCGACCACATCCTAATTTTCATACATAGTAATTAGAGACTGCCTTTGGCGCTCAAGGCACAATATTGGTTCATGGTTATATTATTATTTCCAGTTCATCAATCATTTTCTTTCTGTAGTAAAGTAAGTGTATCGCACAATGGTTTATTATGCTCATTATTTGAGTTTTTCATGAAATTGATAAACAGGAAGCACTAATGAGGATGAAGTCAATATCTCAATTGTCCGTACATGGTTGAGTATCTCCCATTCAATGACAGGTTAGCATGTTGTTTGTAAACAATGTTCCTGGCTTGAAGTAATTAAGGATTTGTTTAAAGGAGGACGTGAGGACGCGAGTGGTTTTTTATTATATTTGCCTACGCATGGAGTGTCGTGTGTACTGAAAGGATAAAAAAATTATAAAAATGATAAATCTTATTGTTCGAAATAGACATGAAATGAAATACTCCAAAAATTTCTTTGCCCAATTGATCGTGGGCCCGGCAGCCGCTGTGCAGCGCCAGATCGACGAGGCTCTATCCCTTTAATTGTTGAACGCCAAACAGGGTAGCAGCAACTCCCATCTTTTAACGTCTTTTGGTCTGACGCGGCCGGGGTTTGAACCCCCGACCTCTCGGTTGTGAGACGGACGCTCTACCAACATGAGCCACTACACCGGTTTTGTTTCAGTGTATGGTCATAATACAGAAACAAGAATCAATTAGAAAAAAGGTTTTGATTTCCCCTTATCGATATTTTATTTTTCACCGCATACTCTCCCACACACATGTACACGTTCTACCACAATCTATTCTCCCTCTGTTTTTTTTTCTACTTGACCTTCTTATCTTTCTCTCTCTTTTTTCTTTTGACGATTTTCCGCATTTCACATGTCTCGATATTTATTCGCAAAGTTCATAATATAGTCTAATGTGTGAAAGAAGAATCGTTGAAAGAATTATTTTTTTTTGAGGGGGAGCTCTGAGACAACAATGTTATCATACCTGCAATGAGTTTTGGCCGTGAAGCAGACTCTGTAGAGCGAGTAAAAATAAGAAATCAACCAATGAACAGAAAATTATAGCATGACAAAAATACATGCGTTTTGTTTCAGTTACTATTTCATATATTATCTGAATATCAAATAGTCAAAATAATTTTACATTCCTCCTTGAAATGTTAGCCTGATGTGACTACGAACTGCGTCGCAGCCACAAATTCGTAGTCTGCCACATCAGACGTATCGCTCGCATTCAGTATAACAGCAAAGACAATAACTGCAGCCTTCACCTATATTATAGGCTACTGGATGCCAATCATGCAAGAGATGGCAATTGATCTAATAAAAGTCAATGGAGAGTTTATATGAACGGGAGTCCCACCCCTCCTTCCCTCCTGTTGCCTCTTCTCTTCTGTAGCCCCTCCGCCATCGCTGTTTCTCATCCTATATCTCCGCATTCATTCCCCTCCTGATCCTCTATACCTCCCCTCCTTCTTCCCCTTCTCCTCCCCCTCACCCAGTGGCGTACCTCGGATTTTCCACGGGGGGGGGGGCAAAACCGGTCGAAAAATTTGACAAGCAAAAAAAAAAGCTCTTCAATCGTACCCGAAAATAATTTGACAAGCAAAAAAAAAAGTCTTTAAGCTTGTCAGGAGGGGAAAAAATAGGTATTCAAGCTCGTCGGGGGGGGGGGGCAGGGATATGTCTTTTGTATGGGTTGTGACTCGTCAGAGGGGCAGACTGCCCCCTTGCTTTGCCCCCCCCGTAGGTACACTATAGTGCCCTCACCCCCACCCTCCGCCCCCTTCCATGCACGCTTGTTGATGCTTTCTTCAACTCCATGTTGTTACTCTCATCATACCGGGGTGGGAGTCGGAGGTGCTAAGATGAGGATTATACCACATCTCCGGTGGTATCAGCATCCCAAGGGGTCGCAGGTTCCGCATCTTCAGTTCCCCCATCTACAGCTCAGCGGTGATGATGCGTGGTAATTATCGCTTGTTTCTTGACGTGAGCATCACACCTCCAAAGATATCCTCATAAATAGATGGGCCTCCTCCGTCTCTCCTCCAGCCAAATTATTAGCAATTCTTCGGGGGGATATCATTGGGCAATGCGAGAAGATGGAGACAACTGGCAACATCTCCGCTGCCGTGCTGTCGGACGCGGGGTCTGACAGGGGTAGCATCATCAGACCCTATAGCATTGCCCCTCCCTTGGGATGGTGGTCCTATCATAATTATAGAGGATGAAATTAGGCTCCTGATCGAGTGTGAGTATTCTACTCCCATAGGTGCCCAATTTCACTCTTGTTTACATTTCACGGAACGATGATAGTAATTACTATGTCTCTGTCATAGTTTGACTTCTATAACGTGATGTCAGATATCATGCACACTCCAAGCCAGCATCTCACAAACGACTGTCAATGATGAGGGACCGGTTGTAGAAAGGGTTGCGTTTATGCGCAATAAAGAAAGATTAAGCGCAAAAGTACATACTGCTCGGATCTGATTAGTTGAAAATCAAGTTATAAAAAATGTGATATCTCGATTTGAACTTCAGTGCAACTGCTTCTCATTCGGCCCCTGAGCATGTCGCATTTATGTCCAAATTTATTCAAAGTTCGATTTGATGTGTTATCAACCTCGCCCAGGCTCTTTTCAAACGATCATGATCTCATGTTTGTCATCCAGGAAAAAAAATAAATGAACTTCATTTGAACTATAGTCACTTTTGTATATACTTCCCCAAAACATAATTAAATGAATAAAAAAATAAATAAGTAAATGAATAAATAAATAAATGAATAAATAAATAAAGCATATAATAATATGCTTTAACAAAGAACAAGCTGAATGGTAAATCTAATTTTAATAGTTGGTATGTTGATCAATTGAAATATGTGCATCATCTGTATTCTTTTCCAAATAACTGACTGAAATAATTCATGATTTCAAAATTAGCGATTTCCAAAGCAGGGCACAAATATGGAAAGTATGAAGGGGAAAGATGATGTTGGTCGAAATTTGCAAAATACACCAAAATTATCTCATTAATCAACTAATATGACCCCCTGAGTGATTATTTCTGGTTTTCAGTGTAGGTCTAAGCATTTTACATTGGGGTATGATGTCATTCTTTTCACATCTGACCCATGTACAACCAATGATAATATTTATTTATTATCGAATGTAAATATATATACCTATGCCTCATTGAATCACCTTTTCCGTAGGGGAGGAAAGGGTGGGCATGCTATATTAAGGAGATTCCTCTGAATGCCTTGACGGAATCAATAGCCCATTTGATGGGTCGTATGTTAAGGTCTTAAACTGTAAACTCGTGCTATAGAGTAACTCGCTCCCCAGCTTACTGAAAATGTGTCCAGCGTGTGCGCGCACTGCCTCTGTGGTACTTAAATTAAACCCTGGTTAAAAGTTATGGTTTAACTATGGAGAGCCAATTGGGTTACAAATCCCAAAGAGTACACATCCAATTTATTAACTCATATGACACCCAAATTGTCCGGAAATATTTTGAAGTATTTTTCTTCATTATGAAAGCAAAATGAAACAATATAGTAAACACAAGAAAAATACCATATAAAAAGAATTGTTTCATTTTTGGCGCCCCATAATTTTAGCACAGAGTTAGTTCTGACTTCAGAATACGGGCCATAATGTCAAATGAAAGTAAATTTTTTCTATAAGCATTATGTTTGGAGGAATGTAACCAAGCGGTTATTTCGTCCTTACATACATGCATGACCCCGTTGCATGAAAAGTTACTATCAACTAAATTTATCATCCGATGATAACTTGCATGGAATCCTCGATGTTGATTGCATGCTGAGCATCGTTGCCATGTCATTTACCATTGGAAGGCGAAAAAGTAACTTTTATGCAACGGGCCCATAATAGTCGCGGTGGCAATGCGAAGAGAGACACAAGAGGAAATGGAAAGAGACGCTACTTTCCCCGGGAGCAAAATTCATCAAGCTAATACACAATCAAGGTCAAGCAGAAAAAAATGATGATTCCACCGTCACGCAGAACCTTCCAACAACCATAGTAATAAAAAATATCAACGAAAATTAATGAAAACTCCTCACACCCCGCGATGTAATTGTTTTCACCGTTTCTCCCTCAGCAATTATTAATCAAATATTGCGGGGGTGGAATTCGAATTTTGTTTGTTTTTTATTATACATGGTCAATTTTTCTCCTCCATTGACCTAAATTTCGACTCCCGCCACTATTTCATCGAAGTGTTTATAGGTTAATAAATAGAATGAAATAGATATCACATTTATTACAAATATATTAATAATTTTTATATTTTGACAATAAAGTAATTTCTCTTGCCCTTATGACTTGTAAGTCTATAATCACATTTCTCCCTTGTCATGTTTATTGTGGTAGGAAGAAAATCAGTCCTTGTACTTTTCAATCAAGTAAAAAAAAATCATAATAAAAAGAGAGAAAGAGGATTGTTTTTAAGATGAGAATGTCATTTTTGTCAAGGTTTCTTACCCAGAGTCCTTTCTTTCAGGTCCAAATTCCCTGCTGGTGCTTTTTAGAAAACACGTCCAACCTAATACGTGAACAACTCATATTTGAATTATTCAAACACGGCGATAGAATGCCGGGCCTAGCAAGGCAGTCGACCTTAACGTTTGAAATGGGATGCAGCAGCATCACAATAAAGACTATATCCACATTTTCATATCAACAACCGTCATGAATACCAGAGTGTTATATTTGCCGAATCGAATGAATCCGAAATGAAGATGCGATCCCGGGAAGAAGGTTTACGGTGTCGCCCTGGAGGATAGCCATAGAGATACCTGTATCTACCCACCTACGCTATGTAAACATACCCTTTTCAAAAGAAACATTTTTAGGTCGCGATTTGTTTTGGCAGTGATCAATAATTCCAATGTTTTCCCCTCTTCATGCCCATTGCGACCCAAAGGGGAGTGGTAATTTACTGACTTATCTTTACTAAAAATGGAAATTAAATTGACACTATCACTGTCCTGACATCTGAATTGCACTCTTACACTCGTAAATTGGTTAGTCTTTTTTACAAATGAATTCTTAACCAACATGCTGGCCATCAAACTATTTGCGATTTACCGCCTTTTTTCAAAGGTTGCTTGTATTAAAGATGTTTCATATAAATGTTATTCTGCTTTTGTTGCATACTATCATGACTATTGGGAAATATTTTTCTCACTCACTTCGATGGCTCCAAAGTCACAAGTAGGATGGTTTTGGACGCACAAAATTAAAGAAACGAATTTCTAAATTACTATATTAAAAGCAAGGCTGCCGGCAAAGAATATTCTAAGAATGTCATAAATATTTTCTAGAATTCTTGTCAAGCACCTTTCCTTTGTATAGCTTTATTACAGTTTATCAAAGGACAAGTCCACCCCAACAAACACTTGATTTGAATAAAAAGAGAAAATTTCAACAAGCATAACACTAAAAATTTCATCAAAATCGGATGTAAAATAAGAAAGTTATGACATTTCAAAGTTTCGCTTCATTTCACAAAAACAGTTATATGAACGAGCCAGCTACATCCAAATGAGAGAGTCGATGATGTCATTCACTCACTATTTCTTTTGTTTTTTATTGTTTGAAATATGAAATATTGTTATTTTCTCGTCATTGTCATGTGAAATGAAGTTTCATTCCTCCCTGAACTCGTGGAATTCCATTATTTTAACATTTTGTGCTTCAGGCAAGGAGGTCCCAATCGTCAAATTCGTAAAAATTGAAATATTGTATAATTCAAACAATAAAAAACAAAAGAAATAGTGAGTGAGTGACATCATCAACTCTCTCATTTGGATGTAACTGGCTCGTTCATATAACTATTTTGTTAAAAATAAGCGAAACTTTGAAATGTCATAACTTTCTTATTTTACATCTGATTTTGATGAAATCTTCAGCATTGTGCTTGTCTGATTATTCTCTATTGATTCAAATCAACATTTTTCTGAGGTGGACTTGACCTTTAAGAAGTTTAGATTGCTTCACTCGCTCCCAAGAGGGTGATTCGTATTACAAGCCTCGGCACAGTCCCGGATGATGTTTTCGCCCCCAACCCCCCCCCCCCCCGGGTGCAATTTTTTTATATACATATCGGAAAGATTACATGCAAACATCATACACTTTCACTGGTGTACGATAATCATCTACCAAGATTACACTCTAACATAGCAAAACAAACTGACATTCACTGGAGAAAAAAAAGATATTATACAAACAATATGAATTAAAACACGATGCAAGGCTCTACACCTATTATGTAACCCAGCCCTTTGGTAAAATGATATATCCGGACTATAATGTCGGAAACTATTCCTTGAGGCGAAATTATGATTTGGCAAAGTTACATTATCGTAATAGATGGATGAATGGGATTTGGCACCTCTGGAACATACATTTTGCAAGATTATTCTTGTGTCTGACACCCTACGTCATCAAAAATTCATTAGAAATAATCAGATTGAAGTAGTGATTTTGGATGTTAGCTCTTTCCGTACCTTGTCTCCATATTGTATCTCACACAACAACCCAATCTCTTACCTCCCTTTCTCTATATTTCTCTGTCTGCATGTATCTACACCCCTCTCACCCCTCCCCCCCCCCCCCTCTCTCTCTCTCTCTCTCCATCTCATTCAGTCTCTCCCTCTTGCCATCTTTTATCTATCATCCCACGTGCAATTTTGGTTACTCCAAAAACATGCTTTGCAAAAGTCTTAACCACCCCAAAAATAAATAAACTTGCACCTTTTTTTAATGTTTTCTTTATTTTCTGGGACCAGTAGATTTTAGGTTCGGACCAGTAAAAATTTGAAAAACTGGGTATCTACTGGTCCGACATGAATAGGTTGGACCAGTAGAAAAAATGGGTTAGTGTGGAGCCCTGTAGTAAGTAAATAATGAATAAAAATATAAACTTTGTGAAATAGATAAATAAATAAGAGTAGATAAATATATAAATCAATAATATTAATTGTGCTTGATTCCAGATGTAAGGAGAGTGAAAGATATACGTTTTATTTAATTCTTGGGATCTGATAGGTATTTTGATTGCAATTAATTTGCAGCTCAAAATTAGGTCTTTGGAAGCCAGGACCGCACACACAAAAAAAAACCTTGTCCGTGAATTGTAAACATTTGCATCTCTCACGCTCTGAACATATAACACTGTCATGAAACTGCCATCGGATCGCATCCCCTGCGCAGCGGAGCAGGAGGAAAGGCGAAGGAGACAGCTAGAAGGAGGAGGGTACATAAGAACGCAGCAAAGCATGCAGATGACTTGTGACGGGATAATGGGATAGCTCAACCCTGACGATGAAATTGGAAATTAAAATGAGAGTAAATGATATTCGCTTACTTGGAGGGTTTGGGATGGGGAATATAAACAGTGATGTTCGGTCAAACTATAAAGGAGGAGAATCAAATAGAAGGAGAGAGGGAGAGAGTTAGAGGAAGAGAGGGATCGGGGATGGAGGGAAAGATAGACAGGGGCCGCGGAACGGTTTTCAAAGTGGGGGGGCCTGACCATGCAAAATTATCACAATCATATGGTCATTTTTACGTTTTTGTACATGGTTTTGGAAAAAAAAGTGGGCCCCCGCGCTTCCGCGGCCCCTGAGAGAGAGAGGGGAGTAGACTGGAGATAGCAACATGAAAGAAAGTAAAATGTGAGGGGAGAAAGAGAGACGGGGGAAGAGGACTGATGTTGCCATGATCATCATGATCGTGGTTGCAGAGTGTCTGAGGGATCATCAAAAATGATTATTTTCAAATTATGACAAAAATAATCATGATGTCAATATAAAAACTTAAAATGACTGCATAAAGTAAGACTATGCCTACGTTATCATACAAAATGCTTTTTTTATTAACCGACCGGGGTATATACTAAGTGCGTGAAACTTAGACACCAGTAATTATTTACGGAGAAGCGGAAATATACAGCGTCATCATTCTTTTTATCATGAATGATCTTAAACATCTTCATCATCGTCGTCATCATCAAGACAACGCCACATCATCCTTATCATCACCACATCTATTTCCATCAACAACATTAACAACCATCCAGTGTATAATAATGTTTAAAAAGTTTATGGATATAAACACATGGGGGAATAAGAATTATCTTGCATCATTAAGTGGATGTTATAAAAAAGAAAGAAAGGAGGCTGGAAAGAGGAACTCGGTGAAAATCGTTATTCATATATACATACTGATGCACGCTTTGCTGTGTAAAGTACACATAAGCGTCTCAACAACTCAAGGCTTGCAGCCAATCGACTAATTTTCATCTCAAATATCGAATCATTCCACGGGGTGACGGAAGAGAGCAATCGACCCCCCCCCCCTCCCCCTTCCCCATAATATTTAAGTGATGAAACGAGAACGATAAAAAGAAGGAAAAAACTGAGAAAAAACGTATGTGGAAAGGATTTTGACGGGTAACTATATATCGCCCTACTTTCATGAAATTAAAATCAAATTCACTTTTAGGTCATTATTGCCCCCCCCCCCCCATATTGAATATCGCCCACCCCTTTGTCGTTCTAGCTTATTTCCGTAATCATCTCATGCATATTCCCCAAACAATCTTTTGATCAATTTGTTTAGTTCTACTCTTCAAACACATATTTATTATCATCACATTGACAACATAATGTCCAGCCGTACATTATCATGATTATAGGCTCCATTTTTAACCACATAGCTTGACGGGGATATCTGATAATAATAAATGTGATAAATTATGAATGATCATGTACCAGCCCCCACAATGCTTTCATTTCCACACAGCTGCATTAAAGGACAAGTCCACCCAAACAAAAAGCTGATTTTAATATAAGAGAAAAATCCATCAAAAATAACACTAAAATTTCAACAAAATCGGATGTAAAAAAGAAAGTTATGACATTTCAAAGTTTCTCTTAATTTTACAAAACAGTAAGTATATTCACATCCTGTTTGGTATGCAAATGAGGGGACTGATGACATCACTAACTCACTATTTCTTTAGTATTTTATTATTATAAAATATGAAACATTCAAATTTTCTCCCCGTTGTCCTGTGAAACAAAGTATTATTCCTTCCTGGACATGCGGTATAACCATTGTTTTAACATTTCATGGTTCAGTCAAGTTGGTCCTGATTATCAAATCTGTAAAAAATTGAAATACCTGTATTGTATAATTCAAACAATAAAAAAAACCAAAAGAAATAGTGAGGGACATCGTCGACTCTAGCATTTGCATGTCACTAAGTAGTGCATATAACTTTCTCTTTTTTGTGAAAACTAAGCGAAAATTAAAAATGTCACAACTTTCTTAATTTGTATCCGATTTTGATGAAATTTTTACCGTTATACTTGTTTGATTTTCTCTATTGATTAAAATAAACTTTTTTTTCATGGCTAGACTTGACCTTCAAAATGTAGCATTATAGATGGAACATTTTCTCTCTGTAACTTTTCAATTTAACATAAAAATGATTATAATGCAAAGGGCATATATCTCTCCTGCAATGTTTATTGAACGTCCTTGTTCCATAATTAGCGTTAGATTCTAGACTGGATATATAGACATTTTAATTTCCTGTATTGTAAACATATTTTCATATTCCATTCATCCTTACGAAAAGAATCTGTACATGACATTGTGGTATCTCTCGTCCCCAGTTCACAAAGATTCACCCAGAATGTAAGGTATATATCCTCACAACATTCATGACGTTGCAATTTAGCATAACGACTCCATTTAAAATTTATACGCCTGTATTCTTGCTTTATCCCATTTATATCCAAGACCACAAAATCCTCACTCCCAACAATTTGTCATTATCAGTATCAGCATGACCTTCATCATCATCATCACACTTCCAACCACTGCCAACATTATTGTCATCAGTATGGGCATAATGGATACCATAACTCCAATTGTAGTTTTGTCAGCACAAAATTAATTACCTTAATCTTATTCTTTAACCATCATGACCATCGTCGTCGAGAACTCCATGGCAATTACCACCAGTTTATCATCATCATCATCACGACCACAACCACCAACATCACCACCATCATAATCACCATCATCATCTTCATCGTCATCCTCACGCCACAACCACCAACATCACCACCACCATCATCATCACCATCATCATCTTCATCACCATCATCATCACCATCATCATCCTCACGACCACAACCACCGACATCACCACCATCATCTTCATCATGACCATCATCATCCTCACGACCACAACCACTAACATCACCACCATCATCATCTTCATCACCATCATCATCCTCACGACCACAACCACCAACATCACCACCATCATCATCATCTTCATCACCATCATCATCCTCACGACCACCAACATCACCATCATCATCATCTTCATCACCATCATCATCCTCACGACCACCAACATCACCACCATCATCATCACCATCATCATCTTCATCACCATCATCATCCTCACGACCACAACCACCAACATCACCACCATCATCATCTTCATCATCACCACCACCATTATCATCATCATCACGATCATGATCACCATCGCCACCACCATCATCTATTCAACCAATGTGTTAACTCAAACCACAAGCATCGTGTAGAATAAAAGTCAGCAGTATCATTTATTTATCCATCACCGATTACTCTTCCTTTGTTTGTTCTGTGATAGCTTCCTATCCTCATCCCAGTGCGAGTTCATGGTCATAATAAAGCAATTCAAAATCTCATACATAATTGATCACATTCACATCCACGGCTGTTCCTCTTCTGATCTTGATGCTAAAACACCACCTTCGTCAAACTCCCCCGCATCCCTGTCTGAATAAACCAAGAGCCCAAAAGTGGAGCTTTTTCATCCAACAAGTTTCGCATCCGACAACTTTTCTTGATTTTGATTGGCTGAAAAGCACTGCTACTATGGTAACTGTCGGGTAAATTGTCTGACAGGTTTTTTGTCATGAAATCCCCCCCCCCCATACCACTTCATTTTTTATTGCAATTAAAGGAAATCTGCCTAGAAATGCCCCCTATTTACACACAAATTTGATGTGTATCTTGTCTATGGCTTCGAAAATGATGAAAAAGAGGACATTGTTACTTCATTTTTTTTAAATGCTTGTGGCTGAATTTCTTTCTTGGGACACTGTAGTTTCGGGTCAGCATTAAACAATGATGCCCATATAAAAGGGGGATGGTAATTTATCAATGTCATTTTGCAAAAGATTAAATACAAAACAGGGCTTACCCCCCCCCCCCCCCCCCCCCCCCCCGTTTCAATAACCTTTACTCAGTAGTATTCATTTTATTATCATCTCTTTTACGGTTAACCTCTTATCTATATTGGGACATAAGCATCAAAACCAAATATTGGAAGTGCTTCAATGCCTTCTGATATTTGGCTATTTGTTCTTTTTTTTCAATTTTGAATGAACACATTTCAACAGATCAACAAACATACAAAATACCATAATGAATAGAGCTACTCAATGCTACTTTATTATTGAGTGACACCATAATTTACAAGATGTATATTTCTTGTGAGTACAGAATATGATTTCATTGCTTTCATTTCAAAATCTCTTGATACAATGACAAAAATATAGAAAAATGGCAGTTTGTATTTTGTCTTCACAAACACATCACTATGTCTACATTTTCACATGAAATAAATTAAGTAAAAAAACTTATTTCCGAGGAAATAAAAGGGAACAAGACATTTTATACAAGTTTTTGTCAAAGAAGAATACATATCAATAAACCTAACTCCATACATGTGATGTACTATAGTACTAACTTTGAATGGAGAAATTCAGTTATTTTCATTTGAGCATTTAGAAGAACTGAACATGATACAAATGTAGTACTACCATCAAAGAATTTCCAGTACCATTAACAAGTATATAATAGCAAGGTTAAGTAGAACATCAAATAATTCAATTTATTCAATAGATATAAATGCCCATGGCTGGTTCCATTTTGAAATTATAGTTTTGATATTTGCTTTAATGTTACAAAACAATCATGCAAACAACAGAATCATATCAAACAAGATCTACACAACAAAACATATTCATTCTTAATTTCAAACATTCTTTTTGTAATGTCCATTTCATAAAGTAACTAAAAGATTTTGACCTGTGTGTGTCTAATAGTAAATCAGGTGGGAATGTTTTGTTTTTGTTATCTCTTGGTGATATTAATATAAATATGAAAGAAGTGTTTTTCACCCACATTCAAGCAACTTTTGTAACAAATAAGATCTTACATAATTTTATTGGTTAGATATCATATATAAATGCCTCTTTTCACCAGATGTAAGAAAACATCCAAATTGTTCATGAGTAAGAGATTTTCAATATTTACTTAATATGAACTGATACCAAAACATTGTGTGCAGAGATAAGACTATAGTCATCTTAACTGGAATCGACACTACAGTTTGTTATCATGGCTTCAATCTTTTAACTACATGTAGATTTATTAGGTAAAAAGAAGTTAAAGCATAAAAACCTGAACTCTTTCTGACATAATCAAAATAACTTTACATAAACTCGGCAAGAATATTTGTTTTTCTTTAAAAGGTCAAATAATCTGCATGCTTTACAACGTTGCCATTCATAGAGATAATGCAAAGTTCCATTCATTCATTCACTGATTTTGTAAACCTGATGGATAGTAAGTCTTATCCATTACACTAATGTAGTTGATGCACGATTTCTATTAAACTTAACCACATGATCTCTAAGATTCAAGGTAGATGATTGGGGCATCTTGTGCGTTCCCATTCACGTCAGTTTCATTTTGTACCGATAAAGTTTCTCTTCAACTCGCGCATCGCTGATTAGTGGGTATAAAATATCTAAAGTACCCTGGCAGTAAAATGCCAGGTTTCATGTATATTAATCATATTTTCATCCACAGGCATTTTCAATTAGCATTTAATGACTAGGATGTATTTATTCTATATTATTGAGATGGAGATGGCTTTCATTACTATCAATTACGCATACTTTCAAATTTGTGGCAGAGCAATTTTGTTGGTTCACTTCAATTAGGACTTGCTCTCTTGAGGCTAATATTCGCTTCCGTATTTTGGTATACCTTATCAAACTTCATCTGTAAAAGATATACTACTCTATAGTGATGCTTATTTCTTGCATTCACTTTCATTTTGGCAATGTGTGCACACACTAAAAATTTGTCAGTGTACATGGATAACTCTTAGATTTTTTTTTTAAGTGTTAAACCATAATTCTGAATTCTGTTTTATAAAACAATAAAAAATCCTATGACATACATTTTGATAGGCTAGAATAATTACATAACTTGATTGAGTAAGAGCGCATTTGTCAAAGAATTTCGTATCATTGAAAAAAAACTGTAAAAAATGAAAATGAGATTTGGAATCTTAAAACATGAATTCATTACATTTCTTTTCACATACATGTAGCAGCCTAAAATTGAAGCAGTAGATTTGTAACTCGGTGAACTAGTCCTTGTAGCGTAAATATAATCTATAATACACCTGGTTGCAATTTGTTGTACATGCTTCATAATAGCTTTACAACTGATTATACTATAGTACATTCTGCTAACAGACATTAATCTGCATTACCACTTCCCTTAAAATTGGTTCATTGTAAATACAAGCAAACATTGCATTCTTAGCAGTCAAGGTAAAACAAAAAATGGAGGAGACATGTTTGATTATTTAAATTTGGCCAAATGAAAAAAAATATTCATTTGCTTTTTGATAAACTTGTACATGTGCTTCTCAACCAAACATTAGTGATCTATATTGCTTGCTTGTAAGTACATATTTACAATCAAACCAAACAGAGTACTTTTCTATAGAAATAAATTTGATCCCATGAACGACTTTTTTATAAACATTGAAGAAAGCATAAATGCAATGAAGAACCCCCCAAATAAATTTACATACAGTACAAGTTGGCAAACAGCCAGCAATATGAGATGAGACTCTTGAACAATGAACATCCGAGTATGAATTATTCATCAGTGTCACTTGTTTCCCATTTTGTTTTTCTGTTGTTTTGGTTCTACTCAAGAGAGATGAATCATGCACGCATGTTCAATTTAGGGTTGATATAAAGTTTGAATTCTCTGCCCACATGTTTTTACTGGGTACACAAATAGTGTTTATCATAATAAAAAAAATGGTGCACTTTGCCCACAACCAATAATTCACAATAATTCAAACTGTAGTGTTTGGTTATTGTCTGTGTTCAATCTTCAAGTATGCATATGAGAAATGCAAACAAATGACTCGTTCCATATTCATTTATGTACATGTATATTTGAACTTCCTTTTCGAAAATGAAAGAAAATAATTTTGATCTACTAACTCTCCAGACTTGAATAAATACTTGTTGGGGGTTTCTTTTCAACTTCCGCAGCTTTGAGTTTTGTAAGGGGCTGCAGAGACAGTTGTACAAAGTTGCACTTCTCACTCCACTAGTACTGAGTAGTACACCTGAATCTATCAATCCAGTACATTAAAAAAAAAATTGTTTTGAATTATTTTTTTTTTAATTGATAAAAAAATTGTAGATAATACAGTACTTGTCGATCTTCCCACCCCCCAAAAAAAATAAAATAACAAATAAAAAAATAAATAAAATCATTCTTAAGTCAATACATCATTAAACAAAATTTTGTGATGTATTATTTTATCTCTTGATAACAATATGAACTAAGTGACAAGGTCTTATCCCTGAATTATTATTTGTTATAACTTTTTATAGAGCTCTATTCAGGAATACAATAAACAAATTCATGAATACATTTTTTTGTGAATCTCAATGTCGAATAAGGGCAAGTAAAGGTCATGTATTTATGTATTTATACATGGGCAAGGGAGAGAGGAAGATATCACTCTCCATGAATACTAAATATAAAAAAATCACATTTTGTAAAAGTTAAATGATGATTTTAAAACAGCTAATGGTTTCCCATGCAGACAATTGTACGCATGCATTCACCTGTTTCTCAGTAGGAATAAAGTGTAATACCGCAACTTCACAATGTGCAATTTATGTACTAATAATACATGTCCGTACATTGCACTTGCACTATTTGCTGAAATTTTATGTTTGAATCATTATTCTGGCAAATCCTTATAATAGTAAAGTTCAAAGGTTCTGCTCGAACACAAGAATACAGAAGAAAGTTCACAAGGTGACAATAAGTATATTCAAAATAGTACAACAAGGTCTAAAATACTGATATAAGAACTGCTACATATTAGTACCATACATGAAAATAAATGTCCATCTTGTCATAAATAGGACTCAACAACATTCTCTAAATACGCAGTAATGAATAAATTGTACATATATGCGTTATTGTATCTTCGCTTTTAAAATCTGCATTGAATATGTATGTGAACTACATTATTGCTGTAAAAAAGTGCATTTTCTTCTTTGAAATATGCATATATGTACATGTAGGTTTTAAAAAAAGAATAAAGGCAGATTGAAACTCCCCCTGTAAAAAAGAAATAAAAATAAGTGGGTTCTTGTCTTCCAAATGGGCATGTATGTTATTGCATATACCTTGACCATACCTCCATATACTTGTCCATGTGATTCTGGCCCGTATTTTGATTTCTTTTTCTATTCAACGTTTGCTCAAAATCACAAACACAACAATTGATACATACTGCAAACTGTTAAAAACTATAGATCAATGCGAAGCTTACCTGTAGAATGGAGGCCTTACTAAAATAGTAAAATCACTTTGATGGATGATGACGATGATGAGGTGGATGAGGATGATGATGATGAAAGTAATGTTGATGAAAACAATGAAAATGATGACAATTGAAGATATAAATAAATACAAAGAAAATATACATGTACATTCCCAATTAGAAATGGTGAATTATTTACACTTTGTCCCCTTTATAAGAAAACATGGTAAGAAAATGGATTTCATCTTAAAATTTGTCTCAAAATGGAGCTTAAAAAGTGGAGTTGAGTATGTAAAACCCATCTCAGGTTTAGATAGAATCAATCATAGCAGATGCAGATCTAGATTATGGACTTTTAATGGGGTTGGAATTTGTCTGAATATTTTGACAAACAAAATTCAAAAAAGGTCTTTGCATTTTACAGGGCATGCCCGGCGGCCTCACATTCCGCCACCCCCAGTATAGGTCAATACATGTAAGACAGGGGTTACAAACAACTATCCTGTACACATAAATGGCAATGTATGATACTGTACTTGTATGCTAAAAGAAAAGTACTTGAATATAGTGCACAGAGCGTATAAAAAAAATTGCGTATTCTAGTACATCTATAGACATCATTGAAGAAGAAATACTGTAATGTTATGGATCTACGATTGAACAAGGAAAAAAAATGCAAATAAAATGTCTGACATCCCTGTAATGCACAAATCCTTTTTGATAGACTTCCTGGTGATAAAGTTCATTGTTCTCCTTGAAAGGCCACCAGGATTAGAATCTTAAGGATCGAAGGGGAGGCACGATACTGGCATACTCTATACTTTCTCTTGTTGTCCCTGGTTTGGCACCGTTTGTATCACCCCCGACTGCTCCTTTCAGTGCCTCTTCCTCTTCACCCCCTGCACCCTCTGCATCCTGTTCCTCCTCCCCTTCCTTAAAAGCAAGATCAGCATAAACTAAACCTTCTACATTGCGCCTCTTTGGGTCTTCGGAATGGTTGATGACTCCACCATTAGAGTGGATCACCATGTCTTCAGGTTCCCAGGAGATTGTCCGATGGCCACCTGGCTTTGGTGGGATTTCATCTGCCTCCGAAGAAATGGTACCACCCTCTGCAGTTGCAATCACTCTGCCATTTGAGTTTCCATTCTCGTTGCTCTTATGATAAATGTAGGTATTTCCTGGGCCGATCTGCATGCCGGCTTCGGAAGAGCGCCCGAGGGAAGCGTACATCCTGTCGTTGCGCCTTGAACATCTCACCATTATGAAATACAGGGTAAGACCAAGAATGAGGGTTCCCACTACTGCTCCTATGACAATGCCAATGATCAACATGGTTGGGTTTCCTCTGCCTGGTGGGGGAGCCTGATGGACTATCTGTGTTTCAGTTGTTCCCATGAAGTACCGATTAGAACTATCTAGGTCAGTCTTATTAAACACTGTGCAAGTAAGATAAGAGCCATTGCTCACTTTGCTCAACCGAAGGTCCAGAGTTGAAATGTCATTGATGCCACTCACTTCTTGAATCGTTGTCTTAGCCTCATCGCGGAGATGCCATAAATAGCGATATCTCCCTGGCACATTCACGCTGCAGTTGAATTGTGCATTCTTGTGGTCCAATGTTTTCAGATAAATGTGAAGAGATCTCAATTTTGAGATGGAACATGTTTTAGATTCAAAGTCTGTTCTTTCACCAGAAGCTTCATCCATCTGGCATTGATACATACTAAAATTAAACCCTGTGTGAATGTCATGCTCGAGGCAGTTCTGACCGGTTTCATAGCCGGTTTTAGCTTGCTGCGTGAATCTCCAGCTGGCGTTCTCTCCCCGTGATATCCAAGCCAATGACATCCTCACACTCGATATCTCCGTGCAACATGACAGCACAACAGTTATCTTACCATTTTTCTCCTGTGGACCAGCGCTACATAGAGGATACTTAGGAGGTGGTGTGTACTTCACTGACAGAACTGCACTCCTGGACTCCATAAGCAATTCAGATCCATCGGATTGCACAGAACCGTTGTACAGCCTGCAGGAGAAGAGTGCACCATGGTCTATCTTCTGTACTGGAGTGATGAGTAAGTTAGCTCGTGGGTACATCCCCACCCCTCGGTAATTAAAATTCACGTCCTCACTTAAGGGAACGTTGTCTTCAAAGATTGGTTTGTTGTTGTGTGTCCAAACGAGATAGTTATTCCCCTTTATCATTTGAGAGACCTTACACTGCAGCATGATGAACCCACCTACGGCAGTCTCTTTGTCCAATGGTTCAGTCTCAAAGGTGGTGGGGGGTGGTGGTGGTGATGTTGTCTTGGTTGCTCTGTGCTTCACCTAGCCTTGACTTGTGTAATAGAAGTAGAACTTGGACGGCTACTAACAAGTGACCCATCCAGTGAAAGCCAATAGTCTCCATCTTCATTTGACTTCAGCATCCAATCCAGATTTGAAAATCTAAGAGGGAGAGAGAAAAGAGGTGCAAATAAAAATTCACTTATTTCTGAAGTTGAACTCTACATCGGGTGCCATTCAATTTACTGTTAAAAGTGACTACTGGTACTGGTAATATCCAGGCAGTTAAATGGTTGACTTGATGGACTGAGGATGACAAATCTTCTCTACTTCATCAAATGGAAGACCACCCAAATTGGTCTTATAACTAGAACATGGCCCACTTAGTGCAGATTACCAGTGGAGTTTTGGGCTTGCCCCATCCATTTGGAATAAGATCAAATTATGTGCCTTTCAAGTCTGAAAGAAAGCAATTAATTGCTGATAATTAGCAAAATGACAATCTGCCTACAAATAAATATTCAAAGTACTACGTTTCTACTGTGGCAACTGTGCTTTAGAATTGACAAAAGGCATTCTACAGAACCGGATTTAACTTAATAAAAACAAATCAATTTACTTTCAAAGCTATGACATTTCAAAATCTTAAACATTGGTTAAGATTTCAATTGTGAGGTACCAACATGCTCAAAGTTCATTGACCCTAAATGACCTTTTACCTTGATCATGTGACCTACAAACTAATGCAAGATGATGATAATACTTGATTACAGCATCACCTGTACACCGTATCAAGTTTCATGAAGTAGATTTATATACTTTTTATTTCTAAGTTATGTACAATGTATAAAGGATTTCAATGTTAACGACACCAACGAAATTAAGCAGTGCCTTCATGTATATGTATGTCTCACTTTTTATGCTATGCAATTTAAGACAAATATGAAACCATTACTTTGCACATTCTCAATTTTCATTTCACAACATATACAGTATAAGAAATTTTATGCTATTCATGACAATTTCAATGACACTCAGTATAAAGCTTAGCACCCCTAACATGCGCTCAATGATCTTTTACAAGGAGGCAGTGCGGCTCATAAAGAGTCAGACACATGCTCTAGTGCAAAACAGTTTCTCAGAATACCAATGTTTTCACATCCCCATCCTTTTCTTTACAATGTAAACTATATTTTACAACCACTTGATAATATAAGGATTATTATTCAATGACATCAAAACTCCAATTTCAAATTTATTCCATTCAGTTTTTCTGTACATTTTAGTATTTTTCAATCAAATACTATACATGTACATCTTCAGGCCATTTTTAGACTGTAACATTTTTTTCTTTGATAAAGGATTCCATCATATTTCCATCAAAACGCAAGTGGACAAATAACCACATGAAGACATGCTATGGCCTGCTTAAAGGGTGAAAGCCAAACAACCATGAAATTACTCCACAAAAGACTTCCTGCTATTACCACTGAATACAAAAATAATGTGGAATGAACAAAGCTCTATTCAATAGGGTTAACCGCAAATCAATACAGATCAGGTGCCATAGCAAACACTGATATACACATCAAACAAATTAAAAATAAACAAAGATGCTGCACTAATCATACACATGTATATCTTTTTCAATATACATGTATGTGTGTATATAGGCCTACATTGAACCTACATGTACATAAATCTATACTTCATGTAGGTTTACAAAAGTCACAAAAGTTTCATTTCAAAGTTTTGACTTTCATAGGATACGGTACTCTACTTCCCTTGCTGAAAATTTAACATGGATATTGCATTAACGCCACATACATATACAGTGAATTTCCCTTTTTTTAGCTCTACATACATGCGTATGAGTGTAGGCCTACAAGGCTACATGTACATACATGTAGGGATGACACCAGTGTACAGTACATGTAAACTTGAAAGAAAAAAACTTTAGAGAGCATGGACCACAAACATATTTCAAGGGTATTTAATGAGTCCAAGGTGAAAATAATATGATTTGAATAAATTCGGAAAAAAAATAGTTTAAACAAATTACTGACAATTTTATCGAAATCTGAAAAGAAATTATAACAAAGTTATGGCATTTTGAAGATTTTGATTTATTTTCCGATGAAACAGTACTTGGCATGTCTTCACGAATATTCAATCAACTGATGATGTAATATCCCCACTTATTAATAAGGTTTATTCATTTTTTCCTCTAAGAATCGATGACACTGGATTGACAATTGATTTTAGTGCATTAGATATTCATTACTGTGCAACTTATTTCATAAGAAGACATATTATTCACACAAGTATGAAATAATGAAACAATTATGATTTCATGTACATGTAATAAACATAAGAAGGGGAAAGAGGGGAAGTGACATCAGGCATCATCATTCATCAGCCTACCTAATGAATATTCATGACAACATGCAAAAACTGTTTTCATGATATATTGCTAAACATTAAAATTCAATAACTTGGCTATTCGTTATCAGATTGATTTTCAGCGTTTTGCTCTGTGAATTTTACACTATTAATAGATGTATATTTTCAGCACTGAGTACCCCTTTAAAGAGTCCTACAGTAGCCTAATCCATAGGCATTTGGTCTATTGTATAAAGCCTCCACTGTACTCTTCAGAAAGTGAATAAGTGATATCCTGTAATTGTGATTGATCACAAAATGAATAGAAGATTACTGAACTAGAATTTATTACCCACTCTACCAAGCACCCAAGGGGGGACCCAACTCAAGCATAGATAAAAGCAGAATGTGTACGAATCATAAATTACATGTAGTTCCTTTTTGTAGTTAGGTTCTTGGTATCCACGATCCATGTGTTTTCTCAACCCGATGCATGTCTTTAATATAGTAGACATAAGTTATAATGTACATGTACATGAATGCCCATTTGCCTTTGAGTTTTTAAAAGTCAGATCATGGTGGGATCTACAGTAGCCAATGGACTAAAAAAAGCACCAGGGTTCTACATGTAATGTGGCACATTAAGCCTTGCCAAGTGACACATAAACAAAAACAAAGATATTTCCAAATGTTTCGTTGAATTTTAAAATATTTTTGGATTTATAGACCTTTTGGGGGCCAAAATCCAAGGCCCCATATTTAAAAGAACCCCTACCAGGGGCCATTCAGCAGGCCCCATTGTCCCTACAATGTGACTCTTTTGATATACTGTTGCAATACAGATTTCCAATATGGTACCTAGCCAACATCAACAAAACTAATTGAGAAACCCTACATGTAGCCTACAGTGTTGCACAATGTTCTTACCTTTTCACAATGTGTTCACATGCATGTCTGAGGCAAATGATTGAACCAATATCTAAACCAATATATAGAGGTGCCGTGGCCGAGTGGTCTAAGGCGCCTGGCTATACATGGAAAGTCTGGGGTTCGATCCCCGGCCGCGGCACCTATGCTCGTGAGCAAAGCACTTAATCTACAAAGTTCTTTGATCTTCCTTTCAAATAAATGGAAATGCTATATGCATTATTGGTAACTAGGTGTGCACTTGTTTTTTTTTCAAATAAAAAAATAAACATACCAACAACTAGAAAACAGAACAGTTTTCCTTCTCAGAAGTTAGAATGTGTGACAATCCACCCACACCAACACAAGAAGACTAGTGACTCCTGTACAACAACACAAGAAGACTAATAACTCCTGTACTCCTGTACACCTGTACACCAACACCAGAAGACTAATGACTCCTGTACTACATGTACTACCAGTACTGGTAAAAGATGCAGTTTACATACAGCCTTTTCAATATAAATGGGGTTACTGAGGTCATAACCCTGCCTCAAAGATTTTCCAGTTAAAGGGGAGTAGATAGATGACTCATATGATTCCTAGTTTCTCTTTTGAAGAGTATTTTTCAATGTGGTCAATTTTGGTAATCAATGGTTCTTTTGTGTACTATCCTAATACAGATTATTTGTGAGGATTCTGAAGATGGGTCCAAGGATGTTCTTTGTGTCCGGCATGATGACATCTGAATCAATTTAATGCTATCAGTCTGGATGCTTTTTGTCTGCACCAGTGGGTCATGAGTTTTGGCTCCATTTTCCTCTGACAACAGTCAGGCCAACAATTTTACCGGGGAATTGTTTAGTGAATTCCTTGTGTTTACAATGCAAAGCTTGACTTGTATAAAGTGTATTACATGTACTGTAGTACACTGTCTTTAGGCCCACATTGCAAAGCTTGGCTACATTGTGACTGAATCTGAACACTTCGCAAAGTCCTCCAAAATACGGAAGTGAAATGCAATTATCAATTTCATTGGATTTTAAAATTTTAGAAATATAATTTCAAGAAATATTACCAAGATCACAAGTTTGATTTATGTATTTACACTCTTCATGCATGTGAGCCTTTCCTTTTTTTCACTACAACTCCTATTCATCATAGACCAGATATAAACATGGTTACTGAAATGTATAGGCCTACACAACTGAAAATTGAAATATGGTACTTCTAGTCCAGAAATATTTTAGGCCTACAGTAATTTCAAGTTAGGTGATATATTTTGTTAACTTTTTCGTCATTACCCCAACCAGACAGATCCCCTTTATTGTCAACAACAGAACACCTGAAACTAACACAGGTGCATACATGGTACTGGTAGTTCATGGAGCTATATGGGTAGTTCATGCAGCCTACTCAATAATACATACAGCAAACACAAAGCTAAAAATTTCCAATCAAGACAAGATCCTCATCCTCAGTAGCTCATACTCGGTATATCCCTTTTTTAGAATGACAAATTATTGTAAAGTTTCATTTTCCATGGAGTGTTGGGCATACATCGTCTGAAGCGATGTGAGAATAAAAGATTTGAACTCCTCAGTCAATAGACTCCACTCGCCAACCAACTTCCGGAGTCAACAATGTGTGGTGAGGTGCCAATGATCTAGACAAGCCCATGGCCCTGTTCACATAACCATGATAACAATGTCAACTGCATCATAGACCAGTACACTGTACAGAAAATGTGGCCCTGTGGGCTCATTCAACTAAGAAGCAAATGACTACCAGATAAAGAAAGATGTCTCTATAGTCTACTATGTATTCACATATCACAATACAAATAAATTACCGGTAATCTTTTGTACTATAATCTATAGGTATATACAGTAAGTGTAAAGGCGCCTATTGCAAAGCATGAAGGCCTATTAAAAGCACATTATGCATGTGTACATGTACACATGACAGTGTTTATATTTGATATGGAGAAATCACAATTTTAACATGGTGTACAGTACAACAAAATTAATGTACTCGAATTGAACGAGAATTAGCAGACCTACATGTACATGTACCAGTAATAAACTAGATAAACAAATTTTGTTTAACCACATTCAAAATGAACGAATGGGATGCAATTCAAATCACATTAAAAGCAATCAGAATTCTTATTCATTTCATACACTGTACAAAAAGTTGTATTAAAACTTGAGTTATAACTTTCCATTCCTGTGTGGGGTAATAACTCAATAGTCATTCCTATATTCCAGATGTACACATTTTATTTGAATCTATGCTGTGCACTCCGAAATGATTAACGATCTTTGCTGTGGTCGGAAACAGAACTGGGGTATGACAACATGAAAAGGATAATCATGCATGTCTGCACAATATCAAAGGGGTACTCCAGGCTGGAAATAATTAATAAATAAAGTAAAATTCACTGAACAAAATGCTGAATTTCATCAAAATTTTACAACAAATAATTATCATATTGAATTTTAACGTTTAGCAATACTTTGTGAAAAGTTCTGTGCATGTTGTATGCATATTGTCATGAATATTCATTAGGTGGACAGATGATGTCACATCCTCAAGACAATGTCCTTTTACATCATAATCATTTCAGGGTTTTTTTTTAATACCTGTACTTGTGCGGATGATATACATGTCTCTCTTATAATATGCATATAAGTTGCAGCAATACATATTTAATACTGTTTTCAGCTACTCCATTACATCAAAGTCAGATTCATTTATTATGAATTACAATTAGTTTTTTTTAATGTATGTACATGTAGAACCATGACAACATGCAGGTCTTACTTTTGTTGGACAAAGAGAATAGCAAATGAGCAAGAAAACTGGGTGTGAAGGGCTGAAAGCAAAAAAGAGGGGATAGGGTGTGTAAAGTGATGAATGTCAGGAGGGGAGAGGGGAAGAGGGATAAACAGAAAGAGTAAGAGAGCTACATGTATAGACCAGGCATCACTCACAAGGGGAAGGGGAATTCCCTGCACCTGAAGGGTCGCAGAGAACTTCTACAATGTAGAGCGGAGTGAGGGGTTCAGAATCTGAGACAAAGTTTGGAGAGAGTAATCTGGGGTTCGAATTGATAAGGTACAGCTGCTTTCACCAAAAAGCACATAATGTGATACAGGACTGACATGCCACTCAATGCCAATAGTGCTGCATTAGATTCCAATACACATAAATTTGCAATTTTCTCTATGGCTCGGAGGATGTGTCCGAGCCATGATGGCAAATGGTCAATTGTAAAACAAAGAGAAGTGAGAGAGAGACTGTCCTCTCCCTCGGACAACAGTCTATATCCGGGGAGACAGAAGAGGAGAGAAAGGGGCAGGGAAAGAGCTGGGGCGGGCACACAATACCTTGACTCTCACCCAGGACTTTACAAAATACTGTAGGGGAAAAAAATTACACAAGCTTATTTTCATAGCTCAAGTTGCCGTGAGCTTCTTAAAATATCATGGATGAAAAGAACTGCTTGTTTATCCAACACCGCACAGGCTTGGACAATCGTAGAAAATTAGGGTAGAGCCAAAGGGTATTGGTCTTTAAAATTAAAATCAAAGGGGTGGCTGGTGTTGAGGTAAGGTCATCAACCCATACATTTCTTACACAGTTGAAGGCGAATTTTAATGGAAGAGTGGTCTGGTGTTTTAAGCAGGCCTACATGAACTTGACGAGTTAAATAATGGAATTTCATAACGTAATATTCTGGAATCAATGTAGATAATCATTTTGGGGAACTCAATTGCTAATTCAAACAATCAGTTCCTTCAAAACAATTGACACATTGAAAAATATACATTTTTGCAGTCTACAGAGATATTTTCAAAACAATAAATTATACTCTGACCACAGGTCTATATGTAGAGTGAAATTATCTTAAAATATAAATGTACTGTACATCATCTAGATTCGGCATTCGCTCGCATGAATAAAAGCAACCATCCTCGTCATTGTCACAGTAGCGACATGGTAATCTACCACAAATACCCCTCAGCCGTATACATGTTTCTAATTCTGTAAGGCCATTTAATTCTGCATTTTTGATTACTTTTTCCAATTAGGTATAATGGCTTGAAGCCTGCAGGTGTGATATTATGATAGTACCATAGAGTGCAAATTACATTCAGAGTGAGACTACTATTTGCATGCTGCATGGGTAATACACATCCCCTTTATCATTATGATTCTCGTGTGGATTTTTCCCTTTCCTTTCTTAAAAAAATATACATATTTGTCAATTACACATTCATAAACTGTGTATTCATCATCATCATAAGTGTGAGAGAAGGGAAAGTATCTGCAAAGCTCCAGCATGAATAAGTAAACATGACATGCAAAGAAAAATATTGAAAAAACATGAGCATCCCCCCCACACACACCCACACCACCACAGCATCCCTACTGGGCAGCCAAGCCATGAGAGGAGAGTGAAAGTAAAAAAAAGTCAAAGTCAAAATTTTTAGACTTCAAGTTCATCCGAAGACAAGTTTCACACATTTTTGTTTGATTTGGTGAGAAATATGTGTACATGTAGGACTTTGAAGTTTTCTTCATAGTCTGCTGAAGCCAAAATCCATATTCCTATTTATAATCGATGAGACAATTGCAAATAATACTTACAGATTGGAAACATGTATCTAGTGCCTCTGTGAATAGGCAGTTTGTCGCCTCTTTGCTTCGTGATGTCAAATCGTCGGGAGGAATGCCAAGCCTCCTGTCTCGTTATCTCACCCGCTTCCTGATCATAAAGTTGTGTGAGCGATCACGCATGGATGACGCTCCATCGATTCAGAGGGATGGAGCGATACTGAATGGATGAAACTGGTCTGCTTCCCGAGCTGGGAGAAGAGGAGGACTGAAGTAAGCTTTACTGCTAGCTGCCCTCTGATTGGCTGCCTATTCAAGCCTGGTGCAGTGGTGAAGTATAGAGCGGAGTGGGATTTGTTGATAGAAGCACACACATAGGAGACAGCAAAAGAGAGATGGGGAGAGCTTCGCTTGACTTTCATAATACTGTCCCGACTTCATAGGCCGTGAAACTGTTGTCTCTGTGTAGAAAATGCAATTAGATGAATTGGAAACAATACAATCAATTTCCTCTTGGTTAATGAGATTATAGTTGAACCCTCTTCAGCTCCGAGTGAGTGCGCAGTGGAAGGCTTGTGGTACATTTTCCACCTCCTTGCACACCCACAAAAAATATGTCAATGGTATTTTCATTCAGTAATCATTCATTTGCAAAGGAAACACTTTCTATAGGCCTCATGCTGCTCAAGTAATTGTACAATCTCATATCATTATTGGTAAGACTTTTTTTTATTTTACAAATTGATTGTTTTTAATATTAATATATTGTACAAAGTGATGAGAAAAGAAAATGTAATTCTTTCATCCCTGGAATCCATTTCTCCAGAAGAGCCTAAAGGAAAATCAACTCAAAAACTTAATATCAAATTGCCAATTTAATAGTATCTAAAATATCAGGATAACTAGAAAACATGTTGAAAATATTCAAGTCTCTGTCCCATTTTGTGCATGTATGACACAGTTTCTTCATTTTTCCTGGGTCATATGAAAACAATGTGATGTTATTCTACAATCAGCTGTGCTGTCAGGCAAGCAAATGAAAATAGAGGTGGAGTGGAGGATGATTTCAAAATATGTTACTGTCTCATAGTACATAGACCTTAAAAGCAGAGAGAGACTGCCAGAAAAAAAAGACGACCTGACGTCTGCTGGAGGTCCAGTCAAATATATTGCTGTACACACGCGTGACCAAACTAACGCCTTTAAAGGGGTGATTTTTCAGTTTTGGACGCGGACCGTGTGTGCACTCGTTAAGGGTATCAAAAACACATATAAAAAGGGGTAGTGTTGAAAGACTAGTCAATGGTCAATCGCACGGTCAAACGTATTTAGGGTGTGTTTTTTCCAAAGCTTTTTTTTTTTAAGACTAGCCAAATATGTGTTTAGAGTGTGTTTTTTTTCTCCAAAGCTTTTTCCCCCTGGGTCATATTCTGGCTACAACTTGTTTAGGGGCCAAATTGTGTAAATAAAGCCCGCGAAAAACTTGTTGACATGTAGGAGCATGGAGCTATGGTAGGAGGTTATTTGCACACAGAGAAAAACTTGTTTAGGGGGTGTTTGGAAATAATTTGGCCATGTGTGTGTACAGCAATACATTTGACTGACCCCCCCCCCCCCCCCCCTCGGCCCTCAAGGTACATGTACATGTATGTATGCCTAATTGCCTATGTAAAAAACTGCTCAAATCAATAAATTGCTGAAATTAATGTGACAGAACTGGAATCCCTGTGGCATGAACACAAGATTGTTTTGTCCATATTTAGAGTAGGGCCTAAGATTTGTATTTGAAATGTACTTGGAATAATACCTTGCCATACTTAATTTTAATTCATTGGCAGAACGTATTCACACTTGACTTTACCAAATCTAAATGTATTTGAATCTGAAATTGAAAAAGTCCTGAAATCTTGATTTTCCTGTTTTTTACCAAACTTTTTTTATATTTGTTATAATTGCATTTTGGTTTTCTGTTTTTATTTTATTTTTTTTTTTTTTGATTTTGTTTATCTGTTTCGATTTTGTTTCTGTTTTGTTTCATCCTCTCTCTTTGGTTATGTATACAAATTTTGTTTTACTATTTTACTTTGTTATGATTTGTTATTCTTTATATTGTTTGTATATTGCACGGCCTCTCTGAAAACCAGCCATTGGCTGATCGAGGGCTTTTTACGGTGTTTAAATGAAATAATTAATCTGCTTTGCGATTAGGCCTACACATCATAGTAATGCAAGTTGACAACACCCAACTTTCTCCCCCCCCCCCCCCTGAATTAGGGAGGTATTTCATTTGCTCTCTGTATACACTTCATGTTACTGGTAATCAAAAGAAATGGGTGTTCAATTAATTTCTTCTATTAAAGCTAAATGAAGGTAGTTGCAGTAAATAG
The DNA here is from genome assembly GCF_018143015.1 of Lytechinus variegatus. Classification (NCBI taxonomy): domain Eukaryota; kingdom Metazoa; phylum Echinodermata; class Echinoidea; order Temnopleuroida; family Toxopneustidae; genus Lytechinus; species Lytechinus variegatus. The sequence continues at coordinate 15,843,618 of NC_054743.1, read as the reverse complement.
TTGCAGTAAAACAATAATTTAATGAGAAAGTCTGTAAAACCAAGGTTAAGTATGACTATATCATCGTTGATCTAGATCTGGTATAGTTACATAAACTGAAGTTAACTTTGTGAAATCATGAAATCTAAGCTGAAATATGATCAAAGTGAAGATTGCAAACACAGATAGGCACACGTGGGACAGTGTATTATTATTGCTGGAATAAAGACCCGACGAAAGTGACTGAATCCGCGCTTATTTTGCTTATTTCTCAGCAATTACACAATTTCTTCCAGAATCCTTTGGCTCATATTTTTTATTCATACAAACAGGCACTTTGGTGATCATTATATTAAATTCTATAAAAAGTCATCTTGAGATCGTTACTAAAACTGGAATTTATCTTTAATCATACAATGCAGGTACATGTACTAGTAAATGTAGGCAGCGAATGAACACCTCCTGCAACATCCTATTACATTCACTACATTGTCTATTGTTCAATGTACATGGGTCCTGTACTTGGTAGTGTCATGGTAGTGTACACATGCATTACTTTTTGGGGATGAAAAAAAATCAGGGTTTGTAAACGAGGTCAGGATGTCAGCTGTAAAGTTTGTAGTGCTCAGGCAGTGAGTGGCACACATGGTGAAAACACTAAAAGCTGAATTCAATTTAAACTGTGTTTTCATTGCTCCTGTGTTGGCAATGACCGTGGGGTACAGTACAAAGGGCTCCTTGTCTGGAGTGAGAATAAAAGCAAGGAGAGGGATTCCATGCGCTCAATGGACTAAAATAGTTTTTTGAGGGGGTGGGTAGGGAGGAGGGTCTCATGTACATGTAGGTTGGAAAAGGGAGGGAGTGCCATTGTACTAGTGTGGGTGGGGTGGGGTGTGCAGTGTGGGGGTTGCGTTGGAACAGAGAGAATGAATGGGGGCAATTTGATGGGCGGAGCAAAACTGGTACCCCTAGTATGGTAGAGGGAATGGGGTAGAGAGGGGGTAGAGGATACTGGACTGTGGAGTGAGTAAACATGAACAGGGCAGTGCATGTTAGGTGGAATGAGATGGGTTACTACAATGTACATGTTGGAGTGCTGATTGCTGGTGAGATGGGGTGTCTGGAGTGATGAGTAGAAGGGGTTAACCAGTCAAACTGCTCTACATCCTTAGGCACGGGGAAGGGGAATATTTATGAAGTTGTGGTGACCGGTTATTGAAGGGAGGAATAAGAAAAATCATAGATCAGAGGATGATGTTCATGGAGAGGTACAGGTCTGCTCTGAATCTTGGAATGGAAGATGGGTTGAGAGACAAGGAATAAATTGAGGGTAGCTGCTGTTCAAGGAATGACTTGTGGGGTGAATTTAAGGAGATTTCATAAAGTTGAGATGAACTATAAACTTTACTTTACAGAGGGAATCATTCCATGTACATGTAGGCCTATGTTTGTTTATTTTTGGGGCTACATGTACTTTTCATAACTTGTTGCCGCAATTTGCAACATTAGATAAAGCTTTTACATATGTACATTCCCCAGGGCTGCTTTTTTTAGTTTTCATGGCTCTTTTTAGCATGGAGGAATGAGTGATAGTAACTGGTGGGTCGATTTGTCCTGAACAGGGGTCATGTGCGACAGTCATTGCTTCCATACTGAAATTCTCTTAAAATCATGAGGAGTGTATCAGACCATATAGATACTAACACAGACATCACACACTTGATAGAGGCAATTTGTTGTTGTTTTTGCTACATGTATCTTGGGTTTAAGGCGCATATCATTCAGACGTGTATACTTAAGCATATTTCTTTCAGGTTCAGAGCTATTCTAGATCTAGATGTTTGTAGTTATTTAAAATGGAAAACCCTGAACTCGCTTGTTGCATATAGGCAGATTGTAAGCTTACATGTACAGTGTATGCACACCAATACCAGTCCTTTCTCTATTCACCTTCTGTTACCAACATGTGGTGAAAAGAGAGAGGAAAGGTGGGTGTTTCATTTAAGAGCGACTTTAAGAACAACTGGTGAACCTTTCTTACACTCTAAATAATGAACATTTAATGGTCAATATCGTTTCTCACAAGAGAGGATCACCAATCGTTCTTAAGTCGATCTTAACTTATGATCTGCTTTATGAAACGGCCCCTGGGGCCTGGTATATGACTGTAGGTTTTTCCAAACAAATAACTACTACTAGACTAGTTCAAAGCAGAATAAAAGGGCAAGTCCACCCCAACAAAAACTTGATTTGAATAAAAAGAGAAAAACAGGCATAACACTGAGTGAAATTTCATCAAAATTGGATGTAAAATAAGAAAGTTATGGCATTTTAAAGTTTCGCTTATTTTCAACAAAATAGTTATATGAACGAGCCAGTTACATCCAAATGAGAGAGTTGATGACATCACTCACTCAATATTTCTTTTGTATTTTATTATATGAAAAAAATATGAAATATTTCATTTTCTCGTCATTGTCATGTGAAATGAAGTTTCATTCCTCCCTGAACACGTGGAATTCCATTATTTTAACATTTTGTGCTTCAGGCAAGGAGGTCCTAATCTCCAAATTCGTACAAATTGATTGTATAATTCAAACAATAAAAAACAAAAGAAATAGTGAGTGAGTGACATCATCGACTCTCTCATTTGGATTTAACTGGCTCGTTCATATAACTATTTTGTTGAAAATAAGCGAAACTTTGAAGTGTCATAACTTTCCTATTTTACATCCGATTTTGATGAAATTTTCAGCATTGTGCTTGTCTGATTTTTCTCTATTGATTCAAATCAACTTTTTTCTGAGGTGGACTTGACCTTTAACTCTTAAAGAAAGTTTATGACATTTTAAAGTTTCGCTGAACTTCACAAAACAATTTATATGCACAATGCAAATGAGGGAAACAAATTATCTATTCACTATTTATAATGTATTCTATCATATGAAATATTTGAATTTTCTCATCACAAGGTGGTTTCAGACCGCCTCGAAGTTCGTCAGTTCCAGGTATTCTCTGATCGGGAAATTTACCCGATCAGAAAATACCAGGTATTTTGGTAATGTGAAAGCAAACTACACATAATTTCCCGAAAGAAAATACCCGCTAAATAGTAGGTACTTGGCGAAATTACGAGAACTTTCGCTGGGATTTTTCCAAGGTCACAGGTATTTTGGCAATGTGAAAGCAATTTACGGGAACTTTTAGCCCAGCGTGTAGTTGGGCGCGGGCGCCGTAGGTGGCTGCTGGGATAGTGATTTTGAATCTTGTGCTTTGCCTGCTTATCAGACCATACTGTGCATGCTTGTAACTTCAGGAATTTATCCCGAAGGATATGTTTCGGGGTGGTGTGAATGCAGGAATAATTAATGGGTATTTTTAGCCTAAAAAAGTTCTCGTAATTTAACGGGGATTCTTATGATAGAGGCGGTTTGAAACCACCTACTGTGATGTGAAACAAAATTTTATTCCTCCCTGAATAGGTGGAATTACCATTGTGGTTTAACCACGTCCTCTCTCTCTCAATTTGCATATGACCCAATACTCTTTCTGTAATATAAAACCCTGATATACCAATTGATAAACAAAATTATATAGGGCCCAACATTAAACACGAGACTTATACCCCTTTCATAAACCCAATTAAAATGAATAAGGCGGCTAATAGCAGCATAATTTGGTCGTAAAATTGGAGGACAAGAGTTATCCGCATTACTCTGATGCTGCTATTATCCGCATAATAGCGGCATTGGGATAAGATTTTGAGTTTATGAACGCATTTCCAAATAATGCGGATAATTGCCATGGTGCGGTCGCAAGGTCACCCTTTTCCAACACAACCGCATCGGAGGGGGCGTGTCCAGTTGTCATGGCGATTATCCGCCTTTTTCAGGACGGGCGCTCGTAAAAATAATGCGGCTTATTTTCGGAGTTTATGAACGCAATTTTTATTGAATTATCCGCATTACTCTTAGGCGGCTAATTGGAGGATAGGTTTATGAAAAGGGTATAAAAGCTTCAGTCTTGTTCCCAGCTTGCTCGTTTCGCTGAACTGCGTTACCGTTGGCGTTGGCTTCTCTCAGTAAAATGTCAGAAATTCCCAGAAACGATGGTTATTCCTGTCTATAAATGATAAGTTATTGTTCAAGTGTCAATTCAGAAACAAACCTCAAACATTTAACCTCAATAATTGTCTCCAAATAAATCACGCACACACACACACACATATACCGTATAGATCTACCTGTACTAACTACCAAGTACCATGATCACTGCAGCATACGAATTATTGAAATTCAATGCACCCGTCATTTTTCTCTACCGGTACTTGTGCACAATGAATTGACTTGTGACAAAGCAGGCCCCCAAAAAAGTTGAAAACAAGAAAACGTTGGCTTCGAAAACTTACATTTAGCCTATCTTCTGTCAGCTTCAGTTCGCCCTATGATTTACAAGCTCGATCAACATTTCAATATCTTTATGATGGTCTTGAGTATTGATAAGTTCTGTCTGCTTTGCCTTGGATTTGTCGTGCTCAAACAACACGAGCTGACCAGCACCAATTCTGTCGTCGTCGGTCGAATGAAATGATCTACCCAGACTTTCGGCTGCGCTGTAGCTGTAGTACCTGGACGTCGACGGACGTGATTTAGATGCAGTTCACGATATAGCTCATATACACGCGCAACTACTACGTCTAATGTTTGCTTGGCCCTTATTGCCTGTGCAGAAACTTCTGAATGACTTACTAAAACTATATGTTGTGTAAAAACAAAGTTCATTCATATTGCTTGTTTAGTGCCATACGAATCTACATTTTTTTTCTCCAGCAAAGCACATTGTGACCGACTTTACGCATGGCTGGAGCCTAGCACCAAGGGGGGGGCAATTTTTCAGAAAATCTTGAATAATCCCGCCCCCACTGAAAAGTAATTGTTATCATCAAGTGGAGATTTTTTCAACTTAATTCTTACATAGCTAGGCAAACAAGGGAATTTGTATATAGGGGACCAAGGGGGTAGTGAGCCTTTCAGAATCTACATCATAGGAAACATATCAATTTGTTGTGTACAAAAAACGCTCCTTTTATAAGGCATAGAAATGGGACGTTTAACGCACAGTCACTAATACGCGCCGCTGTTTTCGCATCGTGCAGGCAATCTACGTGTATAGTGGCGGGCTGCTACATTGCGGTGCAGGGGTGTTCAACTTACATATCGTGAGCGCACTCAGCTGCGTGTTTTCACTTCTTCTCCTTTCACTCCTTTTCTTGTCATTTTTCCTCGCATTACTTGTTTTTATAAATTTCCCTCTCACTTTCCTTGTTTTCTCACTCCCTTCAGTTTTGTAACTCTTCTTGATCACTTGCATTCATTGGCACACCCCCCGGTCAAAAATGGTACGGTCCTATCCAACATACACTCAAGTCGTCGCTGTACGAATAATGAAAACGTGCAAAATTCTTCACGCGCTGCGTTGCCTAGCTATGCGTGTGTACTGTGTACACACAATGCCATCGGCTGAACCCGCCAAACTATAGTGACCAATTATTGCAAAAGCTTTTGCAAATGTGAAAAGTGACAGAGGTTTTTTTTATCCAATCAAAATAATTCTTAGGTATTCGCAATCTACAGCATTTTCTGCAAAATGTCTTTTTTTGATAGGGTCTATTGTGACGTATATATTTTTTTACAACAATGTGAAGTCGCACCAAACGTTTCGTTTCCTGCACTTGCCCATTGGCTCATGTACAAATGGATTTCCAAAATCATCAAGAAAGGTTCCAAAAACCTCAAAAGTGACAGAACTTAATTTGACTAAAATTAAATGAAAATCATATCATGTTCAAGGTGAGAATCTGCTCTATTCTATTCTGTTTTGATAGATCACCTTGTTGACGCGTTTGGGAGATATCTTAACAAATCCGTCAAAAAAGGCGTATTTTTCTATTATTCTCCATAGGGAAATAATTTAACACGCAACGCACTGCAAAAAAGGAGCGCAAACAAATTGATATGTATTCTCCCCCCTTCTGTTTTCCCTTTTTTCTTTATTTCTTATTTTCTTATTATTATTCTCTTCCTCCTCCTCCTTCTTCTTCTTCTTATTATTATTATTATTGTTATTTTCTCATTATCTCGAGGGCGTACACATGCGGGTACACAGTAATTGATGGGTATGAATGTTACACTATTCGTCCTTCGCTTATCATAAAGGTTTGAAAAAGGAAATTGAAATAAACGATTAGGTCTATATATAACATTTTTAGCGCTTTTGATGTACTGTTAGGCTTCTGAGGGCAACTCCCCCCAACTCTGCTTCTTATTCCCTGTATTGATCCAATATAAATGGTGCTTTTATGACTGTGTTTATCATGAAATTGAATTCTCATTCTCTTCTTTCATTCTCTTTTTCTCCCTCTCTCTTTCTTCGTCGTCTATTTCTATGATGTTAGAAAGGCTAGTAGTTCTCTAGATTTTATATCACGATGACTGCGATTATAAGACATCAGATGCTAGTTTCTAGGTGTATATTATTTTGAATGTCAAAGAGCGTTGCCTTGCAGGAAGTACGGGAAGTGGTGCCTGTAGGGGCAGGTCTGATTTTGACCGAGTTTGTCCTTACAACATGCATAAGATGACAAGCGGTCTTTGACCTGATTAGGCCTACTGTTAGAAAACAAAATATTTCCAACCTTATTCATCACTGAAAATGAAGGTACTTATTAAAATAATGTACGAATATTAACTTGATAGATTTTTGGATGAATTTATATTCAATTAAGTGGATAGATTAATGTAAACAAATCTTTTAATCTTTTAATAAGCATAATTGATGAAGAAATAGGACAATAAAAAGACAAAGAAAGACTGGATGAGAGGGCATGATAATTGAAGCACTGTGCATGTGGGTTCTGACATAAACAAAAATTACGGCAGATAGACAGATTGATTATATTTTAGAGCCCGAAAATTCATAGGGGGCCTCGTTATAAGGCCTAGTTCATTTAGTATTGAGGAGAGGAGGATTTACTGAGAGAAAATGAAAAAAATATTGAGAAAATCATAGGGAGGGGAAGGGATCATGTCGGGTTTTTTTAATAATAAGTTACAGGGCTTATTCATAAATTTATGCATGATAAGTTCCAGGTTCAGCTTGCATCATCGCAATTCACGGTTTCGTAAAGCCTTCTTCAATATGTCCCACAGTCAAAAGCCCCAGCTAATGCATAAGAGAAATGAAAGAAATTTTTCAGGTTAAAGTGTAATGTTTAATTAAATCTGCTCAAAAGTACATTTTAGCTTTGGGGTTTAGGCCTACATCCCGTTTTAAGTTTGTTATTATTCTGCTCTTGATTCGAGATTTTCATTATTTTTTTGAGAGGTACATGCTTTTGTTTATGATTACAAAAAATGCTGAATATAAATTATTTTAAGCTAGTGCTACGCACACGCTTTCATTTTGATTAGTGAAATACGCATTCTGTTGATTGATATAGGATAGCCGTTTTGTGGGTCAAACTCACGAAAAAAAATCAGCTCGCGCTTCGCGCCATTATCATTTATTATTTAGTGCTATCCGTTATCCTCTTCACAATTTCTCTACATTGCTAATTCCCTACATTGTTAATTCGGTTAGATTTTTAAAGGGTGTCAACTAAATGAATTGAATTGAATTGAAAAGCGTTAACAACGTCCAGTTTTTAGGTCGAAAATAAAAACTTTCAGCTCGCGCTTCGCGCTCGCATCAATTGTTTAGTTGGAAATCCATCTCATTCCTGGTTTCAAAAATTGCTTTGAATGTTTGATTTTTAGGTAGGAATCTCAACAATTTTCAGCTCGCATTATTGATTAGTTAGATACTCATCTGATCCATGGTTGCAAAAATTGGCAGGATGTTCAATTACCAGGGCAAAACATGAAATTTCTAAATTTTGTACCTCGCTCTTCGCGTTTTCATTATTCACAGGACTTACGAGATACCTTATCTTGTTTGTAAGAACATGGACCTATGTGATAGGTCCATGGTAAGAATAACGCTAGTATGTTCTCAAAAATTCAGTATTCAGATAGGACTTCACCTTAAAACAATTTTTTTTAAATGATCAGCTTTTAGCAGCCAATCAGCATGATCAAGGGAAATGGGGATGATAGAAATCTGGATCCGCACCTGCATAAGACGGCCAACAATTCCTGATTCGAATCAGACACATCCTAATCAGTTTTGTCATTGTGGATAATAATTTTGTTCACACTAATTTTTATCCACACCAAATTGCCCAATGCCGGCAAGTGATTTTAATGTGAACAAGATGTTAACAAGCGATGAATATATCGGGAGGGGATGGTGGTAATGGTGTTGGTGGTGGAAGTGTTGGTGGCTGCAATTATTATTAAGATTATTAAACATCAATATCAACAAAATAATCGATTCTTATTGATTATTATAATTCTTGTAATCTATGCATATTGATAATTTGGTGCTTTATCAGTTGGTACTAAAAAGCTAAGAACGCGACAAACATGATGGGTCCGATGAGAGCGAAAGGGAGCAGACACGAGACAAACATAAAACATGTAAAACAGAGGGAGAGAGAGAAAGAGAGGAGAGATAATTATTGGATGTACACGCGGATGAGATAAGTGGCGTAATGTGCAAGAAAAATGAGGGTTGGGCATATATCATGAATGGCGTATCAAGCCAAACTTATGAAAAGTTGCGAGCAAAAATGTACACATGTTTGTTACAAAAATCAAATTTGGTGATAGATTTTTACTTGACATGCAGAAGAGAAAATTTGACCGTCCTCTCTTCCCATTACTTTCCTTTTTCTTCTTGGTCGTGAAAAAAACTGAGGGCACGCGCCCAAAGCCCCCCGCCCCCGACCACCACCAGCTGGGATGGCGGTTAGAGAGAGGATGAGGGTGGAGGTAGATAGGAGAGAAAGAAACATATATTGGTAAAATGGACAAAGGTAGAAAGACATTGGATTGGGATTGGAAGAGCGTAATGAGAAAGAGAGAGAGGGAGAAAAATGGGTCTTTATTCCTTATTTCATTAATTTGAAATTCAAAGAATCGTGAGAAGCGCGGAGGCATCTCACTCTTCATTCATTGATGTTTGTTTTGATGTTTTCGAATGTGGTGCTTCTCGCCTTGCCTTGGCGTAATGATGAGAAGATGATAGTACTTGAGCAAGGAGATAATGATTGATGCAAAACACTCCTAGAAAACGGAAATACGTAGGTATGTATCAATAACATCAAAAGCTTGGAGGTTAGGATGAGTGGGCTGGTTTAGAGTACGTACGGTTATCCATTTTAAGTAGGTCCTCAATCAAAGCAATGGAAGGGGTGAACGACTTCGCACAGAGAAAGAGGAATGACCCATTTCGATTAAAAATGCAAACATAATAATACACCCCCCATAAGCACCACAAAAACACAGTTTGGGTTATCGGCAGCCATTCTACCGTTGTCGAGCATTTAAATCATGAGAAGCGTCATGGATCATCAACACCACTATCCTAATAATCATCAACAATATAATATCAGCATCATCATAACTACCACTACCACCACCACCGAATCAATTATCATCATCATCTTCCTTCATCGTCATCACCTCCACCACCGCCATCACAATCATCATTATCACACTGTAAAAACTGTGGTGTTAAAACTGACACCAGTTGGTGTTAATAGAGGACCACACCCTGAAGTGTAAAAATTACACCCTAGAGATTGAACATAACACCAAAGAGTTTAAATGTAACATCCAAAGGTGTTGTAATAACACCTATAGGTGTTAAACTAACATTGTCAATTTAACACCGGTGTAAAATAACTGATGTGGTCCTCTATGTACACCAGATAACACCACTGTTTTTGCTGTGCATCATCATCATGACATCTTCATCATGGATCATCAGTCGTCAATATATGTAACAGTATGTAAAGAGATGATATTTCATTCGCTATATTTCCTGTATTATGTCAAGAATTAGAAGTTATTAGGCTATCAAATAAAAAAACTCAAAAAATACCCCCCCCCCCCTCCCCCCAAAAAAAATCATCACCATATCCATGATCGTCGTCGTCGTCATCATCATTATCGTCGCTTTTTAGGCTAGTTAACGTCTTCGTAATCGAAAGAAAAATAAACAAATAATTTGTTAATAATAATAACAGAGCTCTATTTTCTGCGTTTACCACAAAGTATCCGCCATCTTAATTAATCGTGTTTAATATTTTGGAGAGATTAATTATTCATCATCGTTCAAGAAATATCGAACTTGCATAGCACTGAATGTTTCATCAAACGTCAAAATAGGAAGATGCACTGCGCACAACTCGGGAATCACGCAAAATAAACATGATATAAGGATGGCATTACCTTCGGACTGTTTGAAAATTAATTTAATTTAATTTAAAATAGTGTTTGGCTACCGATCCATTTACGCGTGTAATCACTGTTCCAGTAACTTATTTCGAATTTTCTATTTATTTAATCAAGAGCTTCTTTGTCATCAAATCTACCCGATGCCTACAGCAACATTTCCATAATTAGTGAGTGTTTAATGAGTGTGATATTTGCATTTTGATATAGGATTACATTTGTGCATGATTAATATGTTGGGCAATATACTTTTCACACAATTGGTTAAAACTTTATCCAATAATATTCTGGGTAGTTTTTAACCAATAATGTAGGCTTTGGGTGAAAACTACATAGTATTGTTTGTAAACTACCCAGAGTTGGATAATTTTTTTAACCAATTGTTATGTGAACAGTATATGTTGCCCAACATTTAAAGAGTGTGGGAGTTTGGGTGGTCCTTTTCAGGACCATCACTTGCCCAAGAAAGTCATATGGTGTACCGAGAAAACTACTACGCTATATCAGTGCATACATAACTGATTTGTGAATTTAAGCACAGTTTGAGATGTTTTAATTTTCTTATATCATATTCGATTTGCATGAAAACTTCAGTGTTCTGCATTTTACTTTATTCTTAACTTACAGTTAATGTGGACTTCTATTTTGGACGTTAATTAAGGACACCTCAAGTTTGTAACATATATATGCTAGCAGATCGGTATTTCGCGCTGTCAGGTGTATAAAATATGTGACATTTCTTGAATGACGTATTTCTGGGAATATACTGATGGATTTCACATTCAAACATATTGGATTATTAATGTTTCTATGCAAGAACGATCAAGTATCTAGCCATGGGATTTCGCTACAACCTATTCTTACAAAATTTAGAAAGTGTTAAATATCTTGACGTCATGGTTATTTGTATTGCGTTTAGCTTCAATTGCGACTCCGTCGTTGCCGAAGAGCTGAAGGAAATGTTTATTATTGGGTGTTGGAGGGCATTTTGATCGAATTACAGTTGCAAATACGATGCAGACAAAATTATTTATTGAGTCTATTTTTAGGAATACTATTTCCGAATGCCACAAATTATAAACCCTTGCAAAGTCACTGTAGTCACAGTCGACCGAGTTGGAAATAAATGCAATCATAGTTTTAAATCACATTTGTTTTAGCAATATTTTGGCAGCATAGGCCTAATAAAAATGCATGCTCATTCATTTTATTCTTTCTTTGAAGTCATGAGCTATACAGGGATGACAGAATGGTTCAAACGGGGTGGGGCTCAGCCAAACGTGGGGGCTATCATATAGAAAAAACACATTAGATGGTATTTTTTACGTTTTGTACATGTTTATTGAAAAAAGTGGGGGCTTCGACCCCCAGCTCCCTTCCCCCGGCTCCGCGGCCCCTGAAATAATGTCAAAATAATTCTATCTATCGCATTTAATGTAATGTAACAAAATCTTCCCATGACTTATCTGTAGGTAACATGATTTAACATACAGTGTTTGTCACCCCTAATTAACGCAAACACATGAAATGATATATTTACTGCAACATAATAGTCTGTCAAAATTCGTGTATTTTTAGCAAGCGAGTAAATAGTCGTGATGTTAAATAAGTTGGGTTATTTGAGTCCGTGAACATATAGTACAGATCATGCAATCAGTAATTGTTCTTATAAAAAAACGAAGTAATACAATGATTAATCATTACATTTCGAACATGTTCAATAATGTTATATCTTTTTGTGAGTATTATATTTCTTTACACCATCCCCAAATACATTTGGACATGTTGGATAGAATAGTTACAAAATTAATCATACAGTATTTGCAATCGTTAACTGTAACTAGGAATGGCATACTTGCTTTCTGTATCGTGAATCAAAAGCAGAAAAAGAAACATTAGAAAAATGTCATTAAAAATTTGATTCCCTGTGAATAAAAACCGTCAATTGGGAATGATGAAAAAGTGATAACTTCAAATAGGGCCAACACCCATTTTCTGCAAGTAAAACGATTTGGGATTGTTTTCGTCAAACTTATACACCCAAATACTTGTTTGAATTTTTGCAATGTATTTATATATGTTTGATTTTTTTTTGTTCTACTTTATCAGTTTCTTTTAGACTTCATATGATAATTTTAGAAATTTATGATCACGGAATTTATACAAATTTGTTTAAAAGTGGAATAAATTACTTCTTATCCATACATGATCATAAATTGATATTCTACATTGACATTGACCTTGTAACTGGCAAAATATATTCCATGGTCAGTTTCCGAGGGATGTTCGTCATCGAATCAAATTTTCGGGGATCGTGCTCCCTTATTTAATTTCCTGTATGCTCATGATGCTACGTCAATATTATTTGCTATCCATTTTTTAGGGGGCATCCGACTGATACATAGCTATGGCAGGCCAAACACGCCATAGCCGTTCTCACCAGCAGGATCATACATGATAATTATGTAGCACCTTCGAAAATGCCTAATACAAATATATTTCTCATGTCCTTATTACGAGGTCGTTCATTGTCATTAAATATATCATTAAAGGCTTGTAACACTCTAAATCAATTTGTAGTTATTCTATGTATCTTTATCCCCCCCCCCCCCTGCATTGGCCTATCTTTGAGCGGTCATCACCAATGAGAGGGGAGTATGGAAGGGGTTTCAATGCGGCGGCAAGGAAATAGAGTATGACGTCGAAATCATAACACAATTTTGATCAATCTTTGTCATGGCTATCACTGACGCACAAGGTTGTATTAACCGGTCTGTGTTTTCATTCTCTGTGTAATCTTCGTCAACATACTTTACCAATGGTTTCGTTTTGCTAATCCTGATAAAAATAGATGAATCATCGAATTATGAGCATTTACTTATCATCATATCGATTTTATCATAACTGTTATTGCTAAGGAGTAACTATGAAGTGAGTAGAAATATTCGTAATTTAGGAAGGTTATATGGATGATGGAAAAGTAATAATAAATAAGAAGACGAAGAAGAAGAAAAGGAAGAAGGAGAAAAAGAAGCAGAAGAAGAAGAAGGATAATAAGAATAAGAAGAAAGAGAAGAAAAGGAAAAAGAAGAAGAAAAAAAGGAAGAGGAAGGAGAAGGAGAAAAGAAGAAGAAATGTAATAATGAATAAATATTGCGATAACAATTATTATGGTAATAGCAAGAATAATCTTAAGGATATAATAATAACTGATTTAAATTGGGTAAAAAATACATTTGAAGCAAAAGGTCCGCTCCAACATCTGACACCGATGTCTTCGTTGTTCGTGGGATTTTTTTTTTCTCTCTCTTTTCCTTTTTTTTACAAAATACTTTGTCTTATTGTGTATCAATTTGAACGTGACACGCAGAGGACCAGCCCCTCGCACACTAACCTTTATCACCCCCCCCCCCCTTCCACCATATTACGCAGTTGATGCACTCTTTACACCTTCAGTTTTTAGACCGAAGTAAACTTTTATACAGGTAACGAAACAGAGGACTACCATGATACACGTACCGGCAAATATCATATAAATCCATTTCAAAACCTGCGGTACTCCAGTTTTTAGTGACACCAATGAAACAGTTTCCGATGATAGATCAGGAGAACTTGAACACTTGTTTCCTCCAAAGTTTTGAGTCGTTGGCATCTTCACTGCAAGGTCAAACACATCAAGCAAAGAAGGGACGTGGGGAGTGGTAAATTCTAAATGCCTATCAGCATGAGTTGTTGGTTGACAGGGTTTGATGATATGTCTGTTTGATCTTGTAAAATTCGTGGGCATCCAGACAAAATCATCACATTTACACTGGTCTTTTCGTAGCTCCACAGCGGATGAACAACAAAACACAGGAGACGACAGTCTAAACCAAAAGGTTTGTTCCAGTAGGTGATCCTTGATAGGTGCGCTATAAGGGGGTAGTCTTTCACCCCTCTGGTAGCATTCAAAGAGTCCTGACATAGTGCCAGCTGAAGCCGTACAGTGCAATAAATGCCAACCTCGAACAGAAGACTCTTCTCTACGTTCACAAGATGCCTTATCAGGAGGATAAACAACATTCATTCCAATCCTTTTCATATCAGGTAAACCACCACCATCCTTGTATACTTGGGCGATATAAGTTCCTGCATCATTTCTACGAACCGGAGTGATCTTCAGATGAATTGAACACCGATCAGTTGTGACATTGTTCTCTATAGTGAATCTACTTTGAGGATAGGTGGCCAAAGGGATGGATGCAGGATTTGGCGATCTGTAGAAAGGACTTTTATATCCGTGTCTTAAGGTTACTTCAGTGCAGTTACAGTCATATTTAAAAGTTAAATGAGCATCTTCTCCTTCGATCAAATTAATCACATTCCCAGTGCAAATAATAACCAACGTCAAAAATATCCAACTAAATCCAACATGGTTGTTTGAAAATATTCCTTTCATTTTTTTTACAAAAATCTGCGATATGATGATATCCTCTTAAGTTTTGAATTTTGTTTGATTATCGTTTTGAGTATCTAACATCCAAATTCGTCCTATAAGTCATGGATTACCATCAGCAGCATCAACAGCAATATCATATCCCTGAATGAATGTTGGGAACAGCACTACCTAATGCCCTTAGTATCTCAGGGAATTTCCCTAAATTTCACAACTCAAATTTTATTTTCACAACATCCCTCTTTCTGAATAATTTATTTCATTCTTCCTACTTCATCCTCCATAAGGGAAGTTCACCCTGACCAAAAGCTTAGTGTAAAAATAGCAGAAAAAATATAAAGCACCCATATTGATACAAAACAAACTCCCGGATATTTAGGGGGTTATTGTGATGATTAAAGAGAAATTCCAGTAGTTGCAGTAAATACTGATTTCATGAGAAAGTCTGTAAAACAAGGCTTAATTGTCAGTATATCATAGAGGATCTAGATCTGGTACAGTTACATTAACTGAACTTTGTGAAATCTTGAAATCTACGCTGAAAAATGTTCACACCGAAGATCCCCAACACAGATAAGCGCACGTGGGACAATGTATAATTATTGCTTAGGGCGTCGGGCCCGACGCCCTACCCGATTCCTGTGCTTATATGTTGATTTCTCAGCAATTACACAATTTCTTCCAGAATTCTTTGGCACACGCGTTTTATTTATACTAACAGACACTTTGGTGGTCATTTCATTGGATTCTGTACGAACTCATTTTGATATCGTTACCAAAACTAGCATTTACCTTTAAATATAAAGATGATCAAATCGTATGTTAACAGTACAAAGTGCTATCGACACCAATCAACAAATGATAGTCAAATTTGAATGAGGATCCAAAGCTAATGGGAAATTCATATTTCTTTCCAAAATTTTTCACGTATTCTCCCATTTTGTTGAAAATCAGATTATCCCGATTATTTTATTGCAAATTTACCCTTGCGAAAAAGGGGTCACTCAAATAAGGTAGACACTCCCAATTGACTCTGTTCATGCAGATCTTGCACTACAAAAAACAAACAAACACGAGTCATACAGCCCAGTGGTGTGTTTCATGAAAGGAGTTGTCGGACGTTTTATCGGACAAGTCCCATTTTATTCGACAGTTACCATAGTAACACTAATTATTAACCAATCAACATTAAGAAAAGTTGTCAGATCTGACAACTTGTTGGACAAAACTGTTGATGGTGGGGTTAACGGCAAAGCTGAAGCCACACTCCCCCCCCCCCCCCCCCCCCCGAAAAAACCCTCATCAGTATTTTTGGTTACATTTTCATTATGATAATTTTAATGAGATTTCTTTGAATATCAGAATTAGTGCCTATTTACATACTAATTCAGTCACAGAACTAAACTTATAAAAGTTCAAATATACAAAGAAGAATCTTTGGACCAAAATTACTGATCGGCATTTTTCTTTTGGAGAGTTTACCAAGTTAAACGTGAGCTAAGATATCAAAGAGTGATTTTGCCTTTTCAAAGCTTTCAGATGACTTGTCCGTTTACCCAGTAGCAATATTGGCTGTTGAAGTGTACGTTTCCATGATGGATCTGTGCACTTGTCCAATGCTCAATAAAGTAAAGTATATCGAATCCACATCGATGATAAACGTGACATCTTTTCATATAACACCTGGAATATACACTTAGGCAGCATGTCTCTCCTGTCTCTTTTAAGGCTAACTCGGAAGATAAGCCAATCATTTGACAATCAATTGCGTGTCGTCATTCGACATCGTATAGCTCGCATCGATATGATCTATCTGTTGTATTTTCTTCTGCCCAGTATTCTCAATGCAGGATTTTGATGGTGATTTCAAGCACTTACAAGTCTTCGTTCGACAGCAAACCACGAACACGAATACGAGAAAGAGAATGGCGAGGGCGATCAGGCAAGCTACGATCACGGCATTGGCGTCACTGCATCGTGTGAAAAGGAAGTGATCTTGGTCGTGTTGTCTTTCGTTTGGAGCATGTGGGTCCGATCCCCGAGGACGGTGGGTCTTTGAGAGCGCAACGACTCGCTCCGAGGACGTATTGCCCTTACGATTCCCTGCGGTG
The DNA here is from genome assembly GCF_018143015.1 of Lytechinus variegatus. NCBI lineage: Eukaryota > Metazoa > Echinodermata > Echinoidea > Temnopleuroida > Toxopneustidae > Lytechinus > Lytechinus variegatus. The sequence goes on along the minus strand of NC_054743.1, from coordinate 15,826,696 downwards.
CAGACGAGTATGCGGTTATCATCCTGTTCACGAATGCGTACGATCTCCAAGGTCTTATTCTCATCATAAAGCCGATATCGTGATTTATCCATTGGCGGGATGAACGACCATATGATGCTGGTTGGTTGAGGATTAGCAACGATCTCGCATACGAAGACGGCTTCGTCACCGACCGACGGGACTGCCTTGATCGGTCTGATCGCAACACGCGGCGGGAAAACCACGCGTAGAGGTCCAACATCACATGTACTCGTATAGAATTGGAAATCAGAACTTCTTGCACGGCAAGTATACGTCCTTCCTTCATCAGTTTCCGATACGTTCATCGTCAAGACGGCAAACCCTGGGACTGTTGAGTAATCTGTGTGAGTCGCAGGCAAATCATCGAAGGCACCCTGGAGCTCGAGCATCACCGGTGGGAGTCCCTTCTCTGATATACAAGCTGGGATGTTCTCACCAACATTCAGTTCCCTGGATGCTTCACCAAAAGGACAGTAGGGGTACTTCTTGACAGGTGTGTAGTAGACAGTGACCGTGGCTGTCCGAGACTGGACAGCCACTTCATGAAGGTGGATGCCAGTGTTGTTGTACACCACGCACTGGTACACACCATCGTCCATTCTTGCGATGTCGAAGACATTCAGTTGGTACGACCCATGTGTGATGTCCTGGACGACACGGTATCTCTTGAGGTCGACGATGAGGTGGTCACCCATCACGTCGGCACCGATGCTGATGGAGATATTGTTCTTCCTCCAGACGACCTCTTGGTTTGCAAGGAGTCCGTGGATGGCACAGTTGAGGTGGAATCGAGACCCCTGGTCGACCATTAGGTCCTCGGGCTCACTTGTGAAAATCACGGCATTGGTCAATGCAATGATAGAGCACAAAAGCAGTAAAAACTGTAAAGCCATTTTACCGTCACAAGTTCGATATTGTTTAAGCATGATATAATCGTTTAATTAGCTTTCCCAGGTTTAGATGCTATTGGTTTATAGCCTTTATGTCGGTGCGTACATCCTCTTCTAACGCAGCAACCATGTAGGTAACAAAATATTTGGTTGTATCACTCTGAAAAAGTTGGCATCGAGAGTGATAATCCGCTTTTTAATTTTAACAACTGCAGGACATAATCACTTAATCCAAATTAATCAGTCCGCTGTAATCTGTGTTAAGTCCATGGATCCTTGTGACGATTCATTCGGATCTCCGTAATAATTGTCAATGCAATTGATCGTCACTGGGCATGATGATGCACAGAACGTCATCCAATATTCATCAAAAACTCATGTTTTCCTATAATCAAACGAAGTTTCCAAGGTATGAAACAGATTCTTTCATCCAATTAGAAACCGATCATTTCTGAATATCTGCTTTGTACTGAATATTGTTTCCAAATGCAGTGCAACCTGCCCATACGAGTGAAGTTCAGGTTCCTGAAGTAGTCATAGTGTCAAAACCAATCAGTGAAGTTGACTGCCGAGGCAGTCTGTGGGTCTGTGCCAAGCAACGGTCTAAATGCTTGAAGTCGAAAATGTCAATGTTGGAGTGATTCAGAGAGGGGGTATATATAGGCTTTATCCCCAACCATCAGTGTCAGGGATGTACGGATAGACAGTGAAGGGGCAGGGAGGGGTTTTGAACTACCCCCTCTTCTCCAGAAAAGATCAGATAGGTGCCTTTCGACAAGCACCACGTATATATAATCTGCAGGCACAGACCCTGATTGAAATTTTGATCAACAAGTGTGTCTCCACACGAAGACTAGCACATACAAAACTTGCTGTAGGGCCTTCAGTACACAAGGCATGAGTAGGCTGCAATTCAGACCCTTAACTCTAGTGAAGGGTTTGCCCAGCAGACTAAGCACCACGACCTTTAGGTTATTTAACAATATACACACATTTTTTATTATACATTTTGTACATTAAACATTACGCACACATCGTTTGTTTTTCATAACATTAAGCTTTTGTACTTTACCACCACTTAAGTTAAAATCACGGATTTTAAAAAATAAGCTCCGAGGTAAAATAAAGTGTTTGGTTATTGGAAACAAGCCTTACAACTTTCACTGATTTTATTACTGCTGTACAGTATTATTTAGAAAAAAAGAAATATGGGATTGTGCCTGAGCGAATAGATGCGTCATGCCGTCACAGTATGAAAAATTATCCCTTAGCCTCCAGTTATGAATCATACATTTTTTTTATCAAACAGAGAAAGCAAAGTTGTATGCATTAAACAGGTAGTTATCGCCATCTTTTCAGTGCTGAACATGACTGTTTTACCTTAGACTCGTCACCCCCCCCCCCCCCCCTCCATACCACACCCACATAGGGATGACGACTAGCTAGGATCGGTCGTGATCTTTCTTTGTAAATAATTATAATTATTAGTGCGCAGATGCTTTTAACTATATTGTTCATGTTTGCTAATTTTCCCTCCCCCTTTCTTAACATCCCCTTACCTGTTTTGCCCGGATATGCCTCTGAAAATCGTCCCTAGTTGTGACTAGTATGGAATGCAGGCCAGTTAAAGGAAGTTGAAGCTGATTTGAAGTGATGATAGCTCATAGCGTGGGTTGCTGTATATCGTTCTCCCCCTTCAGGGATGGGAGCAGTAACATAACAAACTTTCACTCATACAGAAATGAAAACAATCTGTACTGATTTTTAAGGTCAAATTTTACCAAATTGATTATAACATTCACTATTCGTAGATTAGTAGTTCATGTCATTTAACAATATAGATATTAAAGAAATCAAGTCCAGCGTAAGAAAAAAAATTGAATAGAAGGGGAGCTAATAGTGAAAGAATAATGTCTTAGTGTTGAGATAAGCAAAAAAAATCATTATCAATATATTCATTTTCGTTCTCCAATATACGACATGGTGTGATTATATTTTGTGAGCTTCTGTACTGTAGCTTTAATACCCTCACAACAGGATATGGGAAATTTGAGGGACTTTCCCCCAAAAAAGTATCGTTCTTCATCAAACCAAACATTTCGCCAGGAGATGAATGTTGTCGAAGTATAAATCTATAAATGATGTTTTGTTATTTCATTCAATATAGAATGAATACGATCGATGAAAATTGATTTTTTAAAAATCAAGAGGAAAGGGGAAGATGAGAAGAGAATAGGAAGCAGAAGAATACACAGAAGATTGAGGGAAAGCGGTGCGTACGATGTAAAAGAGAAGGATAAGGAGGAGGAGGTTGAAGAAGAAAAAGAAAAGGAAGGAGAAGAAGAAATAGGAAGAGGAGCAGGAGGAGGAAGAAGAGGGAGGAAGAGGGGTAAGACGAAGAAGAAGAAGGAGTAGGTCCCTAGTGACCACAATGACCTCTTGAGGATCGCCTTCAGGAAAGCCATTGAGGGCGAGGTGATGCTACTCGGTTACTATCTGGAACCGTCACGGTTAACCTCAACCGGGGTTGAAACCACCTTCCCTTGTTGAAATACTGAATAAACTTTGACCAGATAGACATCGTCATGGTTAATACAAGAACATATATCGTGACACTTTTCACCTTATGGGAAAAGCATTGCATAAAGATCGATCGATGAAATTAGGAGGAAATGTACTTGTCATAAGCCTGCACCATCGGGTATATATTATATAAGCCAACACCGCCTTTTCTTTTGTTTCTACTTAATTTCACCCTTCCTTTCTTCATTCTGTGAATGTTAGTATGTCCAGGTATTTTTCAATCTCACTTTCCTTGATCAAGTTTCCTGCACTTTCTGCATGCACTTTCCTTTTCAGGGTGGAGTCTCTCAGAATTCTGCAATGTTTCACCGAACCATCATCCAGAATTATGGAGTACGAAACCGACTAAAAAACGATAGAGAAGTATGATTGTTGATACACTGTACATGTCATAAAGATAATGATACATGTATATCTCTGTGCTCGACCGACCAAAGTTTTTTTTTACATTATTTCCAATGGCATACCATGTTGGGTCGTTCTCATTGGTATTATTGTAGAATGACACTTCAGTTATGATGATTGTACGTCTGTCTGTATTGATTACACTGTAAAAACTCTGGTGTTGATTTAACACCAGCCCGGCCGGAATCTGTATATGTCCACACCAGCGAAGTGATAAACAACAACAGTTTCGTTTTGGTCCAACACCAGATAGGTGTTTATACAACACCAATTCGTATTAAAACAGCATCGGTTTGATTCCAATCTGGTGTTGTTTCAATACTTCTCTGGTGTGGACATATATAGATTCCGGGCCGATGTTAAATCAACACCGGAGTTTTTGCAGTGTATGATCATTGTCAGATTTAGAAGGTTGCGGTTTTTGCACTTGTTATCATGTCTTACACAACAGAGATGACAAGGATAAAACGATGTCCCTCAAGATTACTCATATTACCATGTAGAAATAGGTGGTGTAGGCCAAGTCGCCGGTATAAGTCTCAGGAGTATGCGCAGAATACGTCACCGTGCTTATATGCCTTTATTCATGTACATACAACAACAACGACACGTTGTACTTGAAATAAAGGAACATGGACAAATATTGGCACAGACCCCCCCCCCCCCCCCCCCCCCACACTGACCATTGTCATTTTGTGGCCAACATTACATGACGATATTTCCAGGGGCCACTTTGGTCAAGATCCATTCCTAGCTATGCACTTCATGGGGTTTCTTGGCCTGACGACACACATTATGGGAAGAATATTAATATGAGAAATCAACTCTACATGGAAGTTTCAGTAGACTGATATATAATATTGATAATGTTCATAACACTATAATACTAGGCATAATGGAGGTTAGATGATACTCCAAAGAAATTTGGTCATCAAACATTGCGAGATGACTTGATTTTTCATTGGATAAACACACTATCCAATCCTACCTCAAAATTTGGTCTGTTTTTCCAAAATTGCAAATTTCTGGTCTAATGCAAAATTTGAATTTTATAGAACTTAGAAGACTTTGGAGATATTGCTCTTCTTTCATGGACTTAGCATTAGCATATATGCAAAAAATAGATAATTTAAATGAAAAATGATTTTTAAAAGATAGACAAGTGAGTATCGCTTGTAGAAAATTTTAATTACAGTATTACTGTCGTGTTTTCATTTATCTTCTCTTTTCATTTTTTACCATTACGACCATGTTGACGGGATGTAATATATTTCCGTCTATCCATGCAGGGTTCAATAACAAAATGGCGCCACAACAGTCGTGGGTGCATTACACTTTCTTGTGTAGGCTTGCTTGTCTTGTTTATGATCCAGGGAGATATTGGCCCTTGTTTCCATTGCATGTATCTTGTGAGCCAAAGTTTGGGCAGATATCTGCGATGATAAGGAAACGGAGTAAATTGATGTAGTCCCATCTGTTTCAGAAGTTTGACGTGCCTAAATTGCTACTTGTTTCCTGGATAAGCATCTCTGCATCTGATCGCAATAGAACCCATTCCGGTATATGTTCACACTATTTTGTTGGAGAAATTAAACACATGGTTTGTATTAATATAGCCCCCTAAACATGCCAAACCCTCGGGGAAACATCGGAGAAATTCAGGGGCCGCGAAAAAAGATTTTGAAACGAGGGGGGGGGGGCTGAATCTACAGCAGAGAGCTTGCAGTTTCTGATGGCCAAGATTTTTAGCAATGTCACCAGACACAATCGAGTATAAGCATATTACTATCAAATAAGCAAAAGAAAAAAAAAATTCTGGACTGCTGCATGCAGATAACATTTCTCTGAGAGCAATATCATGAACAAATAACCGAGGGACACGTTGGAACTCCATGACGCATTTCAGAAATCTTAATCAAACATTACCTGTCGTTTATTGGATACTTGGCTTGATACTAAACTCGGTCATGGCCATGTTGGCCGTTTCATCCTTCCGATGACTGGCGTACAGATGAGGAGGGGGGGGGGGCTCTGCCCCTCCGATCAACTGGGCCAGTGGTCGTACGCAACAGGGGGCAGTTACCCCTCCCCCTGAAATTAAAAAAAAATATTTTTCTATTCTTCATTTATATATCCCTCCATCTTGTGGCTGTAGAATGTAGAATTTGCCTCTTGGCACCGAGACTGATCATGCAAAAGCGACAGATAAAGGTCCCTCCAAAGTCCCCTTATTTTTCTTTCAAACAACATTGACGGGTGTTTAATGTGAAACAAAAATATCTTTAATCATCAGTCAATCCATTCATTATAGATGATACACATTTCATGACGTATACGTCACCATGGCAACGCCTTAAAATCATGACCAGACAGCAATTTAAAAAGTGTTAAAATTGGTTAGTCGTTTTCTTCTCCTTTTCTTTCCCTGAGCAGAAAATGTCGCAGACAGTGGGGGTGTTGAATCTATTATTTATTGGCGCAAAGCGCGTGTTAATCTACCCACGATCCTATCAACATGTTGTTATTTTTCTCATTGCTACGTGATCTTATTGATAATTATGGCAAAGATCCCACAAAATTGGGTGGACAAAACCACAGTGCAACTGGTTGGTTAGATGGACCGATTTCACTAATGAAAGGATTTCCTGGTTTTAACACATGAAGGGCACAGAATTGATATATGATATGAGCAGTGAGATTGAAGAGGGTTCCAGGATTTGACACTCTGATCTTATTTAGATGTATCGATTCCTTTCTCTTTTCCCTCTCTTTTTTCTGCTTTTTGAATGTTTTATGCAACACGATCGGAGCAATTATTGTCGCCCGAAGAAAATGCCATGGAATCTATTGTGCAGTTACGTGGCCCATGTCTCTTCTTATTATATCATTTTCTTCCCTTTTGGCTATTTTGGGAGGGTGTTATACTTTCTTATATTTTTCTTCTCATCATGGAACCTATTTTACAGATACATGGCCCATGCCTCTTCTTGTTATATCATTTTCTTCCCTTCATTCTTCCCTTTTGGCTATTTTTTTTTTGGGGGGGTGGGTGTTATACTTTATTATATTTTTCTTCTCATCATACTTTAAAAACCATGGTGTGGCTACCCCCTACCCGCCCCCCTGTAACAAATTAAGTTAACAGTGTAATTTCTACTCTTATTTGGGTGTATCAACCATATATGACAGTCGTTTTATCAGATTGTCATGTCTGTCTCCCTATCTGTTCAATGTTCGCTTCCAAGATGTCTTATACTTTCTCCTTATTTTGATTGTTTTTTCCCCCAACATCTCCCATGTCCATGACGTCTTCACTCAAAGTCCATTATAACGAAGTAAAATTAGGGTGTCTATAATGAGACTCGCCTTCGAACCAGCAATGTCACGACCGTGTTCATAAGAAATACTTAATACATGTAATACAGCTAGCTTTCCAAATGATAACGAGAAAGCTTTGCATGCATTTCTGTCTTTAATTAGTGTGTTAATGAGCGATGCGTGCCAATATAAAGGTTATGGAACGAACAGGACAAAACAGACCCAATATAGCGCGTTGCCTTCAAGGAAAGGAAAGACTTCGTTAGCAGACGATATCCGTCCGCACGTATCTCCACTGAAAATCAAAGGATTTATATTTTTACATTCATGTTAACCATTTGTAACTGGAGAAGGTACACGTTGCCTGACATATAAAATGAAGGATTTTGTGGCGAGACTGAGTAATGTAAGCTGTACGTGGAGGCTACACTTCCAAGGAAACGCAGTTATTTTTATACATCAAGTTAACGTGATGAAAATATAAATAACAAGAAAAACACCCATTAACTGTTGCTTACAATCTATGTTTGAAGACGAATGATCTTGTAAAACTTCAAATATGTCTTGTCCACCCCCACCCCTTCCTCATGATTCAAAAAGTTTGAGGAGCCGGGCATGGTGTATGGGGTGAAATTTCTATTTAAAATTTAATACCCAATTCTAATTTTTAAAAGTTGCAAACGAGCGAAGCGAGCGAGCAAATCTTTTACCAGTTTGATACAAAATTATATTTTGTGATAGATTTTGGTATAATATTCAGAATATTATTTCGTATTTTACAATTCTTCCTCACTGCTCTTTGTTTTTTTTTAGCCGTGAAACCTTTAGGGGTACATGGGCCCAGCCCCTCCCCCCCCCCCCCCACTAGTCGGACACATCACCATTTTTACCAATTCTTTCAAGTAGTGTATCACGCGGCTAAATCTAGCTTTTGTCATTTTTATCATGGTTGTTCCTTAGAAAACGCAGATAAACAGCTTTACAAGTTAAGTGTTAAAGAAATATGCCTTTTATTATTTTTGTTTATTCAGCTGACGGCAAGTTTCAACCGGCTAAGGATCGCTACCATCTGTATGTCTCCTTGGCCTGTCCGTTTGCTCATCGCACCATCATCACGAGGAAGCTTAAAGGCCTAGAAGATGTGATAGGGATGACCATTGTAGACTACCTTCGAGATGACAATGGATGGGCATTCACTGATCAGGTATATAAAAAGCGCATACATTCGTAATTCCGAAGCTTCGTTATTCCGAAGGTTCGTAAGTCTGAAAACGAAATGAGGTTCGTAATTCCGAAGGTTCGTTAGTCCGAAAACAAAATGAGGTTCGTAATTCCGAAGGTTCGTTAGTCCGAAAACGTAATGATTAACGAACCTTATTTCGTTTTCGGACTAACGAACCTTCGGAGCAACGAACCTTATTTCGTTTTCGGTTTAACGAACCTTCGGAACAACAAACCTTATTTCGTTTTTGGACTAACGAACCTTCGGAACATCGAACCTTATTTCGTTTTCGGATTATCGAACCTTCGGAATAACGCCACAAATGTTCGGATTAACGAACCCTTTTACGTTTTCGGATTAACGAACATCGAGGTATAGGCAATTTACGTGCTTCGGAATTACGAACCTTCGGAATAAAGAACCTTTGGAATTACGAAGTATAACCTATCAGAAGTGTTTGTTCTGGCTATTGAAATCTAATCAAGATATGAATTGATACCACATCACGCGTGCAGTCCTAGTTCAAACTTGCTGAAGTCACCGGCCCGTGGCAAAGCTCATTGTAACTGGCGTATAAACTGGAGGCTTGGGGACATGCCCTCCTATCCCCCACCCCCCCCCCCCAAAAAAAAATAATAATATTATTAATGATGATGATGCTAGTAGTATAGTAATAATAATAATAATAATAATGATAATAATAATAATAATAATAATAATGATGATGATGATGATGATGATGATGATAATGATAATAATAATTAATGATAATAATAAGATTTTAGAAAATAAGTAAATAAGTGAATAGGTAGGTAGGTAGGTAAATAAATGAATAAATGAATGAAAGGTTCGACGGCAAAGGAAAATGAGAAAACAGAAAAGAAGAGGGAATGGTTAAGATGTGAAAAAACCTATCAAAAATTACATTTTCATTTGAAAAAAAAAACGGGAAAAAATGTTGCTCTCTCGCTTCGCTTGCTCTGGAATTTTGTGCCCCCTCATATTGTGTGCTCATTATTACATCATTGCTCACTGTCAGTTTCCTGTGTCATCATGCATAGTTTTAAATCTTTGATAAGGACTTAAGTGATTTTTTTTTGCTATTCACCCTTCTGGTTCATTTATTTTATATCAACACAGTGAAAAGTATAATGTATAATTAAATATCAACATGCTGGTTCTTTTCACGTTTGATACACATAGGCCTGTACACTATTACTTGAATCGTTATATATCTATAAATCAATTTCTTATAAAATATTCATTTTCAGGAAATATTGTGAAGCCTAACAATGTCGCCTTTTATCAAGGCTGTATGCATATTGGCTTATTTGAGTGGTATTTATTTTCAGAAATGATTTCAAATTCGTAACAAAAAGAAACCCCAGAAGAGAGAGCGAGGTCATGGATACCAATATCGCATGACATTATTGCCAGTATTGTTAAAATTTTCAAATTTTGTGAAGATGATTAAAAGAAACCTGACGACTGTGATGAAACCTTATAAAAATACCATTTCCAAGAGCACATTAGTAGAAAGAATATTGACCAAATTCTACATTTTTTGCACTATTGAACGGAACATGCTGACCAATGAGTATACGTTTGTTTAAAATGTACCCCTTTTATACATATCATCAAAGAGAAAAAAAAACTATTATCATTTAGGGGATGGTTTTGCTTCGCTTGTTGTAATATTAGTCAATTTAAATTGGTTCGAGAGCATATTTATATTAGGTACATGAAAGGGATCATTTTCGTTTTAATAGCCTGGACTCGAGGGGGGCAGTGGCGGCATACTGACACCCTGCAACATGCGGCATGTTGTATCACCTTCATGCACAATTTCATATTGAGTCATGGAGATGTTGAGCCTTTGGCGGGAAAACTTGGAATCGTCGAGCTATCAACTGCAAAATATATGAGATGGGGGATGTGGTGAAAGGATGTGTTAAAGGGGATCACGGGAAGGGAAATAATAGAAAATAAAAAAACAGTAAATTGAGAGAGTGGCAGGGAAGAAAAGAGCTGACTTCAAAGGGTTGCGATCTCTTTGGACGTACCCCCCCCCCCTTCCTTCAAAGGGTCACCCCTCCCCCCTTTCCCGGGATCGAGCTTTACACTGCACGACCTTACGGTGTCACTGCTAGTGCTTACTACTACCACTCTGCCTACTATGACTACTATACTACTACTACTACTACTACGACCACTACGGCTACTACTACTACTGCTGCTACTATACTACTACTATTTCTACTACTACCTTTATATCATCAAGTAAGAGAGGGAAGAGAATTAGATGAAGAAAAGTTGTGCAATTGATTCTTGTTTTTCCCCCTTTTTCATCTAATCCTACAGCGCCCAAAGACTTCACTAGACACTGTCAATAACTGCAAGTACCTCCGAGAGGTGTACAGAATCGCAGAACCGGGTAAGAATATGTAAACTATTACTAACTCTTGTAGAGGTTATGATATTAAGGTAGAAAATGAATTAAAATGGGATTTTGAATATTTATTATGTGCTATTTTATAATGATTGATAATTTGTATAATGTTTTCGTACCGCAATTGACTTGGCATTTGCAACGTTGAAATCAATTTTCACGGGTCGTGTGGTCCAGTGGTTAGAGCATTGGACTCATAATCGCAAGGTTGTGAGTTCGAATCCCAATTCTGCCGTTGTCTCCACTTTGATAAAAAGGCCCGAGAGTGATATCTGTCCTCTATTACGTCAGCCACTATGACTGACTGAATTAACTACATGTATAGTATCGACATTGGGTTGTTGTAACAAGTAATTACGTTTTGAATTCAATTCCATCAAAATGTGTTTATTAAAGTTTCGTCTTAGTTACCATAGAACACATAGCTATTGTCCCGTATAATATTCCTCACGTTTTTTTCCTCATTCCGTTCTAAACGATTTGGTTCCGTTCATTCCGTTCAGGTTACGATGGTCGCGTTACCGTACCGGTCTTGTGGGACAAGCAGAACAAGTCCATCGTGAACAACGAATCCGCTGAGGTCCTTCGTATACTCAACAAGCAGTTCAATGCCTTCTCAGCTACGGAGGAGCAGCGAAATCTAGATCTTTCTCCAGATGAACTGATGGAAGCCATTGAGGATATCAACTCCTGGATTGCTCAGTGCGTGGACTAGTGGCTTTTGCTCATTATTATAACAAGTTTGAATGAAATATGACCAGCAAATAATGTTACTTTTTACAACTTGCCATATTTTTCTATTTTGGTGTGAGAGGCCCATGACGTGGACGGCTTGCCATATTTTTTCTTTCTAGATTATTTTTGGTCCTTTGCAACTTCTCCAAATTAAGGGCTGAACCAGGATGCGGAAAAGGAGAGAGGGTGAGCTAGGGAGGGAAAGAGAGAGAATGAGGGAGAGGGAGAAAATGAAACAGAAATAAGCTGCTTCTGTAAAATCCTAGTCGATAAAAATAGATTGCAAACTGCAACGTAGATGAAAGAAATCGGATTGGTCACTACACATTTATCACAAGACCTTCAAGAAAACAAATATAACGAACGAAATAGAAACAGTTTTGAGAGAGGGGAAATGAAATGAGACAGGGAGACAAAAGAAGCTGAAATAGACAGTAAAAGATGGAACTGTTGATAAATATCAGGGAGGGAAAAAATCATTGTCTCATCGTAATTGAAAACTTTTCCAAACAAAACTCTGTTGACAATCCTGCGCTAATTGACGAGATTTGATTTAGAACGGAAGTGATCAATGAAAGGACCTAATGAAGCAGATAAATTAATTGCGGTTTGGGACATCCCATTGATATACATATGTACGTTCTAAATTGTTTTCATTGAAAATAGAACGCGCCGTCTGAAGGGGGAATTGGGAGACAGATAATCTAGAATCCCCAAGGTTATAATTACTATTGAGTGATTCTCATGAATGATGATAGGAATTATTTCCTGTGAGTATATAGACAATACAAAATCTATTAATATAGTATACATAGTGATTTTTTTTCAAAAAGAAGTAAAGATACATCATTATACAAATTCGTGACTTCATTATTTTTTTCATAAATCATGAGAGAACTATATACTCACGGTGAATTATTGTTTTTTTTAAATATTAGAAATTGACCTATATCATTATATCATAACATTTATTAAGACAAACTGAGGGAACGTTAAAAAAAGGAAATACAGATTTCGTATGGAATGTATTTTCAATAAGTTTGCATGGCATTTGAAAGTGACGCCATGCAGATAGAAAGAATCATGGGTCGCCTCGTATATTTCTTTTCAAGCAAGAGCTTGTGCCAATTAGACCTTAATTACATATAATTGGTGTATACCCTTTGTTGATTTCGACTTCAAGTTCTCCAAAGAGTTGGTTTAATGTCCGTCATTTGCTTTTAGCAGCTGCGATATGAAAACTGATGCATTTGTCTGTTTCGGTGTTACCATTGCTTCGTAGTATATGGTTTTAATTGTTTTTCTTTAGATTCAGCTCTGTACTAATGAGGACATTTCGGATGACCAGATGAAATCAGATTATTTGTGTCACTCCTTCGTTTTGTCTATTGATTATGAGTTTGGTTTTTTTAATGGTTTTCGGTCAGTTGTGGTCATTATAACTGGTTGTTATACTTGTGGTAATTATAGTTCAGCCATCCATCTGCTATGAATCATTGCCGTTAAAAAACCGCTCAATTTCAAGTATATGGAGGTCCATATGGTGAGGAAAATCATATTTAATTATGTCTTTCTTTGGTTGAAGCCGATAGAGGAAAAGAGGACAGTGTAATTTCCACCTTTATATCTGTGTTGTCGAAACTTTTTTTCGCGCGATCCCATTCTGTCATCTCTAAATCTACGTCTATATATAATTATTACTCCTTTGTCTATCCTTATCCCCCCTCCCCTTCTCACTCTCTCTCTCTCTCTCTCTCTCTCTCTTCTTTGCCCCTTTCCCTCTTTCGATATGCTCTTTTTTTCTTTCTTTCTTTCTCACTAATTCATTCATCCCCTTCTCTCTTTCAGAGATATTAACATAGGTGTATACAGTGCTGGTTTCGCCACCACTCAAGAAGCCTATGACCAAGGCGTGATCAAACTCTTCAAAGCTCTGGACAGGGTAAATCATCTTATCATCAAGTTCTAAATACTTTATCTCTCCTCAAGAGATCAACAGACAACAAAACACACGAAAAAAATAATTATGTAGCAATGTACATAATATTTACAGAAAGTGAAGAAGATAATGGTCAACAAGGAATAAACCTTGAAAGAGTCCTACTGAAGGAAAAAAATACAGGTTATACCTCAAAACGACTGTATTGGTATTTATCTTGCATTCAACTCCTTCTAACTTGTGTTATTTGAATAGAAAACAAGGAAAACAAAATTTAATGCGTATTAGAAGTTTTCAGTTCTCTCACTAGTTCATAATTTTGATTTATATAGGCCTATTATGTAATAAATTATGTACATGTACGTGAATGAAAGTTTAATAATATGTGAACAAAATATACATTTTTGCATATTGCTCCAATAAATTACCAAGTATTTTACCTTCTTTTATTTATTTTATAATCTATTTTATTGTATGAATAGAAGATTGTTTTTATAAATGAATTATTTATAAATACTCGTTTATAGGTGGAGGATGTATTGTCTAGGTCTCGTTATCTATGCGGAGATCGTTTGACCGAGGCCGACATCCGTCTCTTCACGACCCTGATACGTTTCGATGTCGTTTACGCTCATCATTTCAAGGTATGTCAGATCTTATGAAACAACGCCGTCATCATCATCATCACCATCATTATCATCACCATCTTCGTCATCATCACCATTATTATCATCATCATCACCATCATCATCACATCATTACCATCATCATCATCACCATCAAAATCATCATCACCATCATCATCATCATCACCATCATCATTATCATCTCATCAATACTATCATCATCATCATCATAATCATCACCATCTTAACCGGTGTGTTGCTCATTTTGTAGAGCGTCCGTCTCAATATCGGAAGGTCGAGAGTTCAAATTCCGGCCGCGTCAGACCATTAGGAGTTGCTGCACCCTGTTTGGCTCAGGGACAGCCTCGTCGATCTGGCGCTGCGCAGTGGCTGCTGGGCTTATGATTGATTGGGCAAAATGAATTTTCAGAGTATTTCTCTTTCAGATTTCTATTCAGAACAATAAATGATGGCTTTTTATCTCATTTTCATCATCATCATCATCATTACCACCACCACCACCAGCATCACCACCATCAACAACATCATCATCACCACCACCACCACCACCATCAGCAGCAGCATCATCATCACCACCACCATCTTCATCAATACCACCACCACCAATTTCCTCTCTTATCGTCAAGTCATCCCAGACAACATATAGTGCCATAATCTCCATCACCACAGTATCATCACCAATAACATCCGCCACGATTATATCATTATACATTCACCAAATCAAAATCATTCTCATCATCACCATTGTCATCATCATCGTCATCACTCACCATCATCCTCATTGTCATCATCACTATCGTCGTCGTCGTCGTCGCCATCATCGTCATCATTATCATTATTATCATCACCTACATTCATTATCCTCATCAATGAACTGCGTCTCCTTTGTCTATCAAAACAGACCCATCAGGTCAACAGCCGGTACAAAAAGACTGGAGAGGAACACATATAGGTTGCCAAAATATTATAGGAGTGAGGATACAGGGTTGGTTGGATGTGAGTGAGAGTTCCTCCTCCCCTTTTACATGTACAAAGACATGATAATACATTTACCAGAAGAATAATAATAATAGGCATTTATATAGCGCCATCTATCTAGAAATATTATATTCTGATGCGCGTTGTTATTATTATTACCCCGACTTTAGCTCGAGCTGCCTCTCAGCGCTCATGCATTCAAGGAATTAATCCTGCTGGGTACCATTTACCTCACCTGGGTCGAGTGCAGCACAATGTGGATACATTTCTTGCTGAAAGAAATTACGCCATGGCTGGGATTCAAACCCACGACCTTCCGTTTCAAAGTCAGAAGATTTATCCACTAGGCCACAACGCTCCAGAACTCCCAGATGGTCTGCATCATTATTTTTAAAAGTTCATATGTATGCTAAAACGAATATCATCAATTATTACGGTTGTTCGTACTTATATCCATCTGGTATGATGTTGTCAAAGGAGAACTAGAACGTGATTAGGGGTGAGCAGGCCCGATCCTATTCCAATTTGCTATCTCAATTCTGGCTACTCATCCCGTCGTTCGTTACCCTGATAACTCGGCTGTGAAATTCCCGAACGTGCAATGATCCTGTCTCGAGTGGCTGCTCAAAATTCATTTTGCATAGGGAAGGTGATTGTCATTTTAATGATACATATCCCATCCAGCGTCATGCCGTCATGTAAGCAATGAATGATGGATGAGGAATAGGGTAAAAGGAGGGTCAGGGATGCGATCATGTCGGCGTCAAAAGGGCGTTACCACCATTGGTTGTGTAGGGGCTAACGTCCTAATGGATCTGAGCGGATGCATGTATATGGTAATATAATATCTAATTTGCTTGTTGCTCATTATGATGACGTAAGGGAGTTGCAGATCACAAGGTGTCTAGTCTCTCGAAGTGATGTTCCCATGTGACCCATTTAATATAGGAGGATAAAGAACAGGAGCGGGATACGACAGAGGCACCATCGAAGAGACAGATGGTGTCGGGATGAGGTGGGCGTGGTTGTTTTTTGTAGACTGGTGTCATTTGAGATGGAGATAATGGGGGAGCAATCGGATATCCATCAGGTCGGGAAAGGGGTGTGGTAATGCACAAAATGTTGCTACTATAGCTAGTTAAATGGTATCCAGTTGCAATCCTCATTCCGTATAGCAATTATACTTTCTAAATTACTACATTAATGAATTCCCGGGTTGAAGGTAATTACTTGCATAATCTTTATGCAGAGCCCACTGGGAGCATAATTCATATTGAGCTGAAGTGGGTACCCTGGATAAATACGAATTATATAATTTTTAAGGCCGAGTCCACCTCAGATGAAGCCAACATCTAACAATCTTTGTTTTTAATTTGTTTAGTGTAACAAGAAGCGGATCGTGGACTATCCCAATCTCTGGGGTTTCACACGTGATCTGTATCAGATGCCTGGTATCGGAGAGACTGTAGACCAAGAACATATCCAGAAACACTACCAGGTAAATCGCCATCTTTTAGATCGAATTTGAATGACACTTTCGAACTTCTTATGTTTCTTTTGCTTTATTTTCGTCAAACGAAAGAGAGACAATGGCCCGTATTCTGAAGTCGGGTTTAACTTAAACTCAGGTTTAAAGTTGTGGTTTAAGTATGGACAGCCAATTATTACATAAATCACTAATGGTAGATATCATATTTCAGCTCATTTGGATCTCAAATTATTCATAATTGTCTAGGAAGTACAAATAGATGATTGTTTTCACCATCAATGAATCAGGAAAGAGCACAGTAAACATAATAAACATACAACTTAATGAAAATTTTGACACTTTTGGCTTCCCATAATTTTTGCACAGAGTTAGACCATGGTCTAAGTTAAACCTGACTTCAGAATACGTGCACATTGTCTTTATAAGACTCTTGTCTTTCATTCCTCTTTGCATTTTCCTTTGACATGTTTGATTTTGTCTGTTCTTGTATACTCTTTCGATTTCAACTCCGGTCCATACTAGCTTGCAATTTTGTTCTCAATCATTGTGTTGTTACAGTATGCACCATGACTGGTATGAGTTATTCGAAAAAAAAAAAAATCTGAAGATTTGGAACATTATTTCTAATATACTCCCTTTGAATTGATGATTCATTTTGTTTATAACTACCATGTTTTGTACATATTTATTTTGATGATGTTTATAAATTTGACTTAACGAAATTTTATGAAGAAAAAAATATTTGTAATCTAATCTGTCCTCTCTCTCATTTTCATCTTGGTTCGTTATTCAGATGGTTCACCGACACATCAATCCTAACGGCATCGTCGCCATCGGACCCGATCTCGACTTCGATTCTCCACACGGCAGGGATGTTAAATTCCAAAAGTAGAAGGATTGAAATTAGGAATATCTAAAAACCATGGAGCAAACAAAATCACAAGGGCTGATCCAGGATTTCAAGAATAAGGGAACACAGAAAGTGGGTCAATTTTTCAAAATTGGGGGTCAAAAGTAGATGTTCTCTGTGCCCCTATAGAATATAGATTCGATACATTTTGATCATCAGATTTTTTCAATGATACAGTTTATTTGAAATGTCTTTTTTACTTTATGTATAATAAGATATAAGTAAAGATAAAATACATTCATGTTATGTAGTGCCTTGTTTGTGTGTGGGGGGATTTGTGTGTAGATATGACGTGTGGTAGCTGATAATGTAAACCAATTAAGACCAACTTTTCCTCTGAATGCAACCTATAGTATCCCTGTTAGTTATTTTATTTCTATTATATTTGCTTGTTTATTATTTGTTCTTGTATACTTGTCTAATGTCATCATGAATGCCATGAATCATTTTTAACTATTTGTAATTATTACAATTTTGATGATTTAATTTAACAAAACATATACAAATATATCCTTTTCCTCTGAATATGAGTTAACTTTTTAAAAAGGTTCATAACTCTAACGATCGCCCATGGAGGTCACTGGACAATCAATCATTTAGGATGACTTAATGTAAATGAAGGTGTCATAATTTTTCCATCAGATTAGTTTTCATCCAATATTTTACATGAGTATAAGAGAACCGTGCAAACATCTTTTGGTCAACATTCGTTTTGTCTGCATTTGTATAAACTCGCTTCAAATTATTTTGGAGAGTTGTAGGTCTAAAAAGCTAAAACACGATTTCCACAAGAACATCTATCCCATAACACTCTGTACGGTAAACTGAAGGCCCTTGTTTTATGTGCATGTCGTGTAGCTAATAAAACGCATTCATTCCTATTCTTCGGACCAAATCAGAAGACGCATTCAAAGCACAGTATGTCGTCCGAATTACAGGTAGTACCAGTCCATTCATTTACAGAGGATACAGGAAGGGACAGAGGGAGACCAACCCTACTTTTTCAAAGAGTAAAATGAAGACACGGTGACAAAAAATAGAAGTGGGAAGAAAAAAATAAAAAATGAATCCTGGCTCCTGTACCTCTATAGAAGAAAAAACAACATAATCTTAAGGTCGCCTTGCCCCCTCCCCTATCAAAATATACTGGCGCCCCCCCCCCCCATATAAGTTCATATGGCGATAAAGCATTTGCTAATTTTGTGCCCAAATTATGGAAAATAAACTGCCTGTAACAGGAAGATCTGCTGACAAGTTTAAAAACGACTAAATCTCGGCTTAAAACAGATTTATTTGCTCATTGAAACTTTTCTCCTTATGATATTTTGGTTTAAGTAGTGGTTTAACTATTCATGTTCATTTTTTTTAGTATGGGATGCTTTTGTGAGTTGGTTTTGAATTATGGTTAAGCCTAGGACTGTTGTTTTAGAGCCCTTGTGAGTTATGAGCCTGCCGGATTGCCTTTTGGGCAAGTTCCTTAAACTGCAGGAGAACAGGGCATTAAGATCAAGCACCTACCCTTATATATATTTTTTAAGTGCTATTCAATATAATTTCATTATTATTAGCTGTTCATAAGCAAAGCGTTTTGATCATATTTCTGGAAAAGCGCTATATCAGTACCTATTATGTATATTCATGTATGTACCATAACCATCTTCCATAGTTTCATTATACCAATTCAGGATTACATATAAATATATCATGGGAACGTTTCATGAAAGAATTTGTCAGACAAGTCCCCTTTTTATCCGACAGGTACTCCAGTAACAAGGTGTCAGGTCTGGAAACTTCCTTGATTTTGATGATCAGTTGTCAGATCCGACATCTTCGGACAAAATGTTGATGAAACTCTCCCCGTCTCACCTATTGTGATAAGACAGAAACTGACATTCTTATTTTTCGACATTGCAAATATATGTCATTTTGGTGCGTATTAAATGCCAATACTCAATCGATATTTTTTTTTATAGAAGTGGTTATTATTATGGCGAGGAATTGTATAGGCTTCGATTGTAGAGGGCGCAAATGCAAGTTGACACCAGTCCTTTCCTCTGAGTTCGATAGCACACAGACATCACTGTTTGGCATTGAACTCCAGGATTGAACTTGGTCATCAGTAAAGTTCTTTCCGTTCAGGGCCGCAATAATAGTAGATGTAGTAAGCCATAGACGGTAGAGGAAGAAATAAAGAAAGAAAAAAAGAAAGGAAGAAAAAAAGAAAGAAAGAAATGGACGATATTTTTCAACCTAAAACAGAAATGTTAAATCGGTGTAAATATTCGAAAGGTTGCCATTATGTTAAATGGTCGAGTTGGCACTCTACCTTTGGTCATAGAATCTAAGGGACTTTTCGGTCCGACAGTCACAAACATCCACGAATATGACAAAAATTGTTATTTTGACAAATCTTTTGTACTATTAACCGCTCAGTAAAAAGTCTCAGCTGTATGCCGTAGTTAATCGTGGTGACTGGTTGAATGTGATTCTTAAACTAAAGTTATTCCTGCAGGATACATCTTCATTGTCACATGAAAATGGACTTTCAATCAATGAAGGAAAACTGAACTTCTTCCCTTGTCTTCCCGTCATCGAACAAGACGTTTGCTTCGTCCTGTCTCTTTCAATCAATCCAGTCTTCAACCGGGAAAGTACCTAGGGTTTATAGTTGATAGTCAATTGACAATGTCTAGCCATATAAACAAGAGAGTGTCGTTCTACTTCTTATGGTCTGTACAAAATTAGAAAGATTAGGCTATATTTTGATCAGGAAACTACAGCAAGACTTGTTCATGCATTTGTAATTAGCCATATTGATAATTGTATATGGTTTACAACACTAAAACACAGTCTTGAGAATCAATTTCTCCGATAAATGTATACTTCGCATGCTTACATTGGTTACCAATCATGCCAATGAAAGATAGATTGATTTTCAAACTTCTTGTAATGGCTTTTAAACGTCAGCATAAAGTGGTCTCTTCATACTTATACAACACCCCTCATTGAGTATCACCCGGTTATTCAACTACGTTCAAGTAACAATAAGATGTTCATCCCCCTAGATGTAAATACAATTTCATATATGGGCAAAGAGCATTTCAATATTCACTTAATTCCCCAACTTTAGAATAAACTTTCCGATACTATTCCTTTCTTTGTCTTTTTAATTCTGCGTTAAAGTGTTACTTTTCAAAAATAAGCTCACATTTGTTAATGTTGTTCCAATTGTCAAAATTCAGTCTCGAATAATGTTTTTAGGTTATGTTTAATGGTGTATTAAGGTTCAATATGATAGTTTTTCCTTTTCTATCTCTTTTTCTTTCTCATACATTCTGTATCAGCAAAGTGTCTTTGATAAGTTATAATAACGTGAAAAAAAAACTATTTCCATTTATTTCGTATTTTCCATCGTGCTACATTGACTCATCTACACTAATAAAGCACATAGTAATAATGTATTACATATCAACTCGATCGGTAATAAGCTCGATATCCACTTCTAATTTCTTTAATTCTAATTGCTTAAAATTTATAAATTTATAACCAAATGTTTTATATTTATCAATATAAAGTATTCTCCGTTTCAAATTAACAACTTTCTCCACTAACATCAAGCAACAATTAAAATCACAACACGTGATACGGTTGGTGCATTTTTCAGTGCGTTACTCGCGAATTTCGAGATCAAGAAAGAAAACATGTAAGCCTTTAACGAAATAATTCAAGCTTTAAAAAAATCTGAAATTTCAAGTACATTAACCATGTTAACAAACAACTTTTTGATGGCATTTCAATTCTACATTTAGAAAATTTCTACTTAAAAAAACAAAAATTTCTGCAGCAAGAGAACACATGTAATCTTACTGCACTGTGTAATATTACATGCATTTGTGTAAAATTACAGAAATTAGATATTTAGGGTATGTTACCTTACAAATTTATTGTAATACAAGTGGAATGCCTCTGGCCGTCTCACCTGCATCACGCGATTCAACATAGCAGCAGTGCTGACTTTGAAAACTACTATAACTCGCACAAGATGTTCAGTGATACTTGGTTACTCTTATTTCCACCTTTTATGAACTAGACCAATACACTTTACAGAGATACGTGGTAATTCAACAAATACCCCCAATGTGGCCAAAAATCATTGACCTCACATGACCTTTGACCTTGATCATGTGACCTGAAACTTGCACAGGATATTCAATGATACTTGATTACTCTTATGTCCAAGTTTCAAAAGTCAGATCAATAAACTTGCAAAGTTATGATGGTAATTCAACAGATACCCCCATTATGGCCAAAGTTCATTGACCTTTGACCTTGGTCATGTGACCTAAAATGCGCACAGGATGTTCAGTGATACTTGATTACTCTTATGTCCAAGTTTTATGAACTAGACCAACATACTTTTAAAGTTATGATGGTAATTCAACAAATACCCCCAATTCGGCCAAAGTTCATTGACCCTAAATGACCTTTGACCTTGATCATGTGACTTGAAACTTGCACAGGATGTTCAGTGATACTTGATTACTATTATGTCCAAGTTTCATGAATCAGATCCAAAAACTTGCAAAGTTATGATGGTAATTCAACAGATACCCCCATTATGGCCAAAGTTCATTGACCTTTGACCTTGGTCATGTGACCTAAAATGCGCACAGGATGTTCAGTGATACTTGATTACTCTTATGTCCAAGTTTTATGAACTAGACCAACATACTTTTAAAGTTATGATGGTAATTCAACAAATACCCCCAACGTTGCCAAAGTTCATTGACCCTACATGACCTTTGACCTTGATCATGTGACCTGAAACTTGCACAGGATATTCAATGATACTTGATTACTCTTATGTCCAAGTTTCAAAAGTCAGATCAATAAACTTGCAAAGTTATGATGGTAATTCAACAGATACCCCCATTATGGCCAAAGTTCATTGACCTTTGACCTTGGTCATGTGACCTAAAATGCGCACAGGATGTTCAGTGATACTTGATTACTCTTATGTCCAAGTTTTATGAACTAGACCAACATACTTTTAAAGTTTTAATTGTAATTCAACAGATACCCCCAAATCGGCCAAAGTTCATTGACCCTAAATGACCTTTGACCTTGGTCATGTGACGTGAAACTCATGCAGGATGTTTGGTGATACTTGATTAACCTTATGTCTAAGTTTAATGAACTAGGTCCATATATTTTCTAAGTTATGATGACATTTCAAAAACTTAACCTCAGGTTAAGATTTTGATGTTGATTCCCCCAACATGGTCTAAGTTCATTGACCCTAAATGACCTTTGACCTTGGTCATGTGACATGAAACTCTAATAGGATGTTCAGTAATACTTGATTAACCTTATGGCCAGTTGGTCCATATACTTTCTAAGTTATGATGTCATTTCAAAAACTTAACCTCAGGTTAAGATTTGATGTTGACGCCGCCGCCGCCGTCGCCGTCGGAAAAGCGGCGCCTATAGTCTCATTCTGCTACGCAGGTGAGACAAAAACTGTTTTTCCCACTTTTTAAAACAGACATCTTCTGTAAAATTCTCCAAAAAAATTATAAAATCTTTCCTGTTTTAACATTTTACAAAATGATTTGGTTAGTTATTTTTGTATGTAAAATATGTGTTTTAATTTTTCTTCTGTAAAATCTTCTGGGTTTTTTTTCTTACAGTGTACGTAGGATGATACATGAACACACAGACAATGCATGGGTGAAAAAAAATCTACACCACCTAAACCTTGGATAAATATGTGCTAACATTTTAAGCCTATATTATTACGCTTAGTTTGTTTCAGTCGATAGCTGAACTTCGTATTTTAGATTATGATATAAAACCAAAATCTCAATTTCATTTTCCCTTGGTTTTGTTCATTTATCTAAATGCATGAAACATCTTATTTTTTAACTACTGATAATTATACATTTACATCATCAGCAAAGACATAGTTCCTTTTAATCTACATATATCTAATCGAAGAAACAGTGAAATGCATCAGGGGCCCGTTGCAGAAAGAGTTGCAATCAATCGCAACTCTAAAAATCACGCGCAACTTGATTTTCAACCAATCAACAGCGCGCATTTGAGACTTGCGATTGATTTTTTGACTTGCGTATAAATGCAACTCTTTCTGCAACGGGCTCCAGGTGATTAAAGAAAGAAAGGGTCAGAACAATGCAATCGGGGTTATGTTACTAGTTTAAACGAGAATTTTCCTCATGTAGCTAGGGTCCTTTTGTTCCATCTCAATATCCGCAAGTTCTTGCTGTGCCCAGGCCGATTTAGGCGGGGTTATCGGCTTCACCGAGGTGGGGGTCTGCTTTAGATAGTAGATGTACACCAACATGACCAAACTGACTGCTGCTATGATGGTAACTACACTTAATGCGCAAGACAGGCCAATGATTACGGCCTGTGCTTCTGGTCCGGTTGGTTCCGTGGCTTTCGTCGTCTCAGGAACCTCTTGTTGTGTTGTTCGCTCCAAAGGCTCAGGTTCCTCGGATACTGTGGTCTCGCTGGGTGAACTCTGTGTATCCGACGATGTTGGTGTGTCTTCCGACGAAGTTTTTATGGTTCCTGGAGCTATCGATTCTGTCTTGTCAAGAGTAGTAATTATCTCTGTCATTACATCAGTTGTTTCTGCTATGGATGTACTTTGGGATCCAGGAAATGTATGACTAAATTCTGTTGTTAGACCTGAGGTTGGTGTTTCAATATCTGAAGTGGTAATCAATGTATCCGACGGTGTTGGTATGTTTTCCGACGAAGTTTTTATGGTTCCTGGAGCTATCGATTCTGTCTTGTCAAGAGTAGTAATTATCTCTGTCATTACATCTGCTCTGGGTGTACTTTGGGATCCAGGAAATGTATGAATAAATTCTGTTGTTAGACTGGAGGACGTTGTTTCAATATCTGGCGTGGTATTCTTCCTAGTCAGTGTATCCGACGATGTTGGTGTGTCTTCCGACGAGGTTTTTATGGTTCCTGGAGCAATCGATTCTGTCTTGTCTACAGTCATGACAGTAGTAATTATCTCTGTCATTACATCAGTAGCGTGCATGGTAGGCATCACTGCAGTTGGTAATGCCACTGGTATGAAACGGATAGACAGTGAAACAATGTTCGACAAGTCCCCTCCATTCCCTGCCTCATCCCAAGCTCGAATACCAAAATAATAAACGATGTCCTCTCCCTTCTGTGGAAGGGTAATAGTAACACTCTCCGTTGTTCCTGAAGCATTGACGTGGGATAGATTGCCGTACAGCACTTGTTCTTGAGAGACCAAATGGCTCCTGTTGAAGTCGTCTCGCACCTCTGAGAAGTTGGTGGAATAGCGAAGATCGTAACTGTATGCTTTGAAGATCGAAAAAAATAAAATACGATGAATGAAAAGAGAAAGAGCAACTCTTCTACTATCTATGCTTGCATAGTTTTTGTAACATAGAAGAAATGAAAAACATGATGGCAATGCAAATCTTGACAATAACATATAGAATCCTTTTATTCATCTTTTCATCTTACTGGATAAAACAAGTATTATCATTACCAGTTCCTTGGTCCATGTCATCTCCTACAGCTGTCCAAACCAGAGTTACTGTGCTATTGTCATAGGAGAAGGACTCTGAGATCAAGTCATGAATACGAGAAGGCGCGATGGTATCTGAAGGGTTGGCTGTATAGCTGTGGACTTTAAAGACTCCTCCAGATGCTGTTCGCATGAAAGATGGCTCATCTGTGGTCTGGACTTCAGCGGAAGTTGATCGTCTTCCTGATATTAAAAGCACAATATTGTAAGAATAACATATTTTCTTTCAAGAATTCCTCTCCAGTCAATTCGAGAATTAATGAACACCGAAAATTACTCTTCTGAAAATGCAGATTCACATGTTCTAGGCAAAGTGTGCTAATGAGCGCGTATGAAGACTAGATTCGGAAAGAAACTGGGACATCTCTTATCATCAAACAATAATTAATTTCTGTATAGTACTGGTGAAGAATCGTACCAAATGAACAAAAATAACTTAATGGTGTCATTATATTTGCACAATGCCCTGTACTATTTTTGTATATGATATTACACACAGAACAAGAAGAGAAAGGAAGATATGATGCGTGATCAAGCGAGAGAGCATGGAGAGGGAGGGGGAGGGGGTGTATGAAGAAAAGTAAGATTTTGAGTACTGAACTAACTTCTTCGAATTTCTGAGACTTCATAGCCGATGACATTGATCTTTACGTTAGATCTACCATTGGAAGCGAAAGCAAGGAAGAACCCTGAATATGTTCCGTCGTCTTTGAATAGATCTGAGCCTGTGTGGGATGTGCCAGAAGAATAGACACAGAAAGAAAGTGAGGGAAAAATAAAAGAGAATGGGATGAAAAAAACAACAACAGAAGAATCAGATATTTAAATAAGTGATGAACTGACAAGAACTAGTTACTAGTATAATAATCATCTACCACATTATCTCCACCCTGTACATCACCATTTAACAACGATTATCACTACTCGCATCATTTTCACATCGTCCCCATCACCAGATCACAATCATCATTATTACCATCATTTTCTCCACCATGTACCATTATCATCACCTGTATCATGACGAGGCTTTATTAATATTCATTACCATCATCATTATTATCATGATTATCACCACCACCATCATCATCATCATCATTAACGAAAAAAGATCCATTTACCTGAACCACTATCCAGCAATGGCATGGTCGTTGTTACAGCATTGGCGTCTGAGATGATAGCCGTGACGTCAGCATTAAGAACTGGATTGTGATCCTGTTGTACCCGAGCATAGATCGCTAGTGCCGGAGTCTGAGAAAAATCCACCTCCTGGTTCATGAATCATCATCATCATTAACAAGAAAACCGTTATTAAATTTGATTAATTTTAAAATAATTGAAGAAAGGAAATAATAAGAACAATACATGAAGTATTAAAAACAATCTAAAACAAAAAAGCACCTTTGTTTGAACGACATTTCTAGATATACTAGCCGATCGGTTGCTGGTAAATTAGTTTTTTACTAAGTTAATAAGCGTGCACTTATGGAAGCATCGTGGTGTAGTGCTTCTGACTCTCGCCTTGTAATCAGAGGGTCGTGTGTTCGAATCCCACCATGGCCTATAGCGTCGTTTGGCAAGGCGTCAATCCACAATTTGCCACACTCCACCCAGGTTTTAAAGGGGTACCCGGTAGGATGCGAAAGCCTATGTAGTACGCCTACTTTGCCTAGTAATTGAGTCTTGAAACTCTTGTTGGATTGCTCCCCAGGCATTGGAGAAGGTGCATACATTGTATACAGCATTCAAGGATCAGATGGTCGGGGTAATAATATATCTGTAAAGAGCTTAGAGACGTCGTTCCGATGTATTAAGCGCAATAGAAATGCGGAATATTATAATTAAGCCGAAACGGCAACGCACAATGGCATAGTGTAGGCTATAGATATAAATCATTAATAAGCATAATCTTTTAATGTACTGCCACATGAAGCTTGAATCAAAGGAAATGCATCACTCTGGCTTAACCATTTAAAAACGAAATCCACTTCATTTGAATAGGTCTACAGTATTATATTTAAAAAAATACCATTGTCCAACCATTCAGTGCAGCAAAATAACCAGATGGTCACTCGTTGTTCCTTAGATAATACATAATTTTCTGTGCACGACGCATGGAGGATTCAAGAATATAAAAAATCGTATGAACAAAGGACAACCAACAAGAATTTGTCAAAAATCTGGTGAATGATAACAGCAGTTTCGTCTTGGACATACGACATAGGTCCTTAATTATTTTTCGTCAGCATCGAAACCGAGGATGCTGTTCTGGTTCACAAAATTACATCCGACTCCGAGGATGACATTCACTATTTTCTTGAATTCATCGGGCATCAGTGACAACTCCCTAATTCAGAATTACAAAGCTGAACAAATACAGTGCTTACCCGTGATCCGAGAAGAACAGTGACTGTAACTGGTTGATATTCCTCCTGACTTGGTTTAGATGTTACTGATACACTCGCGTGCTCGGTGACTCCTTGGGTATTGTATATGGTAACGTTCCATCTACCGGCCTTTGAGGAATGAATGAAAAGTTATTTACTCGGGTGTATTGTCTAGGCAATATCTTAAGACACATATAAAGACAAATCGTAACTCTTGCATATTGTTTACTACAGATTTTCATTCTGAAATCAATTGGTGAATCGCAAGGTTTATTGATTAATTTGGCGAAGGATATCGAACTGAAGAGATTACAAGTATTCCCTGAAAGAGCCTTAAAATCTTCAATTAATGGGTTGAAAACGATAGCAAAGTTTGCTATCGTTTTCAACCCATTAATTGAAGATTTTAACCAATTACCTATATAGGTAGGAGACTCAAAATTAGCTAATAAACCAATAACTGTACCTGGGCGAATGGTAGGTTAACTGTCACGATCTTCGTGCTGTAATCAATATGATACCTTGAGTCGTTTTCATCAACCAGAGTACCGCTTGGTCCAGTCACTACAACCGAGATCGATGAGTTCGTGGTCCATATCACAGTAATCACTGTGTTATTACCCAGTGCGGCGTCAATGATTATCGGAACGATCTCGAAACCAAGAGAGCCATCAATGACGATCTCGGAGTTATAGATCTTTCATGAAAATGTAAAAATAAAAAATGTATCGTGAAATTCAGTCGCCCGAAATACATTTTCTAAAAAGATAATCTCTCGATGAATTCCATTTATCCCCATATCCCTTTTCTATCAAGTATACCTTCAAAGTAGTAGGAGGGCAGTATAGGATGAATGGCAAAGTATTTCTGCCCAATATTCACTTATCACTGTGAGAAGAATTACTTTTGGCGAATTAAACTTTAAACGTGTAGACATGTAAATCTATATCGCTCTCTTTGTTTTCCGTATACTTTCAATTAGTTTGAGTACTCCACGTTTCCAGTAATGGGAAAACCCATAATCTAGTCTTTACATTAATTTTTCTCTAGCCTTTTGATAAGGCCTCGTGACTTGGCAATTAATAATTCGTCAAGTATGAAACGAGACAATCGGTCGAAGAAGAAATCTGGCGAAACCCCGGTGAACGCGAGATCGAACGACTTATTCGCGAGGCCTTTTGGAATCTGGCTTTTACTGCTTTCTATAATATTTATGGGCATGCCGATGCGCCAATCAGCACTTTCGATGTCTGATGACGTAATGGGACCAGGGGGGCGTTTCATCAATCCGACAAGTTGTCAGGGGCCCGTTGCAGAAAGAGTTGCAATCAATCGCAACTCTAAAAATCATGCGCAACTTGATTTTCAACCAATCAACAGCGCGCATTTGGCACTTGCGATTGATTTTTTGACTTGCGTTTAAACGCAACTCTTTCTGCAACGGGCCCCAGATCTGACAACTTTCCTGGATTCCGATTGGTTGAGAGGCACTGTTACTATAGTAACTGTCGGATAAAATGGGACTTGTCGGATAAAACGTCCGACAAGGCCTTTCATGAAATGCTCCCCTGCACGTTCGCTTCTATATGGTCCGGATTATACATGGTTCATGAATACGAAAGATGCGTTCGCTGATTGGTCGCTACCTCTCAGGTATCAGATTCAAGCAGGGAACAGTGGTTAAAATAAGAAATCCAAATCAATAAAGGCCATGCAAATTGCTTTTTTTACCCGGGTTTGCGCGATTAGTCCTCGTTTACTAGTCGCTCAGTTTATGAAATACACGTGATGTCAGACACGGAGCCTTGTCTATAAAGGCTACATTTGCCCCTGCATTAATCCTGGACCCGCCCTTTCATCTTATCTACAATAATACTTTAAAAAGAAGCTTTCGAAACTACATTGGAAAGGAAAGACGGTGACGGATTCAGATAAATATCGATCTACGCATGCTCAGTCCTATGAAATTAAAGACTTATCATGCGATGTTATTACTGCTAGACTAAAAGGACTGGTCAAAATAACCAACATGATAAGTATATGCAACTACAACCGTGCCAGTATGTGCCACATGCTTGGAGTCGAAATAGAAATTTCGTGGCGCAAAAAAATATTAGGGATGCACCCCCCCCCCCTCCCCCCGACCGGGTAGTAGCACGCATATCACGACTAGTTCACGACAATTTCACGACAGGGCACTCACACTATTGCGCATAGGCTACGCATACTTCACGCACAGTTCGCGAATGATATGAGCAAAACTGTCCGTCAGACCACGTGATTGGTGTAAGTGGTCCTGATCAACGTTGTAAACACCAGAACGTTGGAATGTTTAAACTTGCGCAAGAATATGTCACAGAATAGGGTGTCGAGAATTACCGTGTTTACACATGCATCGGCTTTTGGTTCAGAACCAAAAGCCGATGCTGAATCGGCTTTTGGTTTATCTTGCACATCGTTTACAAGCTGTCACAGCTCGCGGTGCAGAATCGGCTCGCATTGCAAAAACCTGAAATGATCCGCGCATCAATAATAAACGTCATATTCCGGCATTATAAAGACAACGCTGGCTCCGTGAGCTTACAAGTACGTCATATACCGTGTTTACACATTGACTCGGCTCGGGTGTTGAATCCGCGAGCCGGGTTGAACACTGCGAAGAAGGGATCAGAGATCGCGTTTATACGTACATATAAAAAGGCGAGTTCAACACGGCTCGCGGATCTCGAACGGAAGAAGAATTATGACGTCGCAAATTAAACGCGGAAATTCACCGCCCGGAATCGAATCTTGTCCGTGCGAACAACAATGCCAAAAGTGAAAGCGCGCGCAGTGACCAGGGGAGCGTTTCATCAATATTTTCATCCGACAAGTTGTCAGATCTGACATCTTTCCATGATTTTGATTGGCTGAGAGGCACTGTTCCTATGGTAACTGTCGGATAAAACGTCTGACAAGTCCTTTCATGAAATGCCCCCCTGGTCAAGAGAGTTCGACACGGCTTTCTGTTTACACACGAAAAAATTGCCGAGTCTGACTCGGCTCGCGGGTTGAAACCTACGATTTTGGCGGATCAAAAAGGCCGTGTTCGACACGGCTCGCGGATCACACTGATCGCGTTTACACAGCATAAAATTGCCGTGTTGGACACGGCTCGCGTGTCGAACCCCCGAGCCGTGTCCCTGTGTAAACACGGTAATAGTGGTAAAGTAAATGAAATGCGCGTCATTGGCGATGCAGAATCGGCTCTCTGTTTACACGCGTATAAAAAAAGCCGATTCTGAGTGCATCGGCAGCAGTTCTGAAACTCCTACTTTGGTGGTGCAAATTGCGGATTCTGCACCGAGAGCCGATGCAAGTTAATCGCGTTTACACGCAACAAAAAAACGATTCTGTAACCAGCTCGCGGTTCTGAACGGCGAGCCAATGCAGCGTGTAAAACCCCCATTCCACAGAGAATAAGACCGCTGAAAGATCTTTGAAAGACCATTAAGTTTGGTTGATTTTCAGAGGTCTCTCAATGAACCTACAATGGTCTTTGAGGTCTTAAAGGAGTCCTGATCAATCTTTCAGTGGTCTTCGTGGTCTTCATGGGCTCCAAAACTTTTTGAACCGGTTCAAAACAGTCTTACAACGGTCTTACAGGAAAATGATCTTTCAGTGGTCTTTCAGTGGTCTTTCAGCAGTCTTTCAGCGGTCTTTCGATGAAATTTCAAAGGTCTTCATAGTCTTTCAATGATCATTCGGCAATCTCTCAAGATTTTTGCGGAGATCACTGTCAGACTCATGAGAGATCATTGAAAGATCATTGAAAGACAATTGAAAGACCAGGCAAGGTCCATGGAAAGAATTTTGAAAGATCACTTGTTGCATAAAAGATCTCTGAAAGAGTTCAGAGTTCTTTGAGGGGTCTTCAGTTTCTGAGCCATTCCACACAGATGATATATTTCAGTGATCTTGAAAATGGTCGTTCAATGGTCTCCGTTCTGTGGAATGGGGGCCACACGGTATATGACGTGAATGTGTTGGGGCCCTATGGTCGGGACCAAGGTCGAGACAATGCGTGCACTAATACAGGCAAGTCGTGCCATAAAATGTAAAATATCCCGCACTAGCAAGCATCAATGCGGAGAAATGCGGGCACCACAATATGTGCAAGTGTAAACTGGGAATTAGTCAACCCATTCATAGGTTGGTGTCACCAGAATTTAAATTCAATTTTTATCTGTTGGACACATATTCAGCAACAGCTTACTTTGACCAATCTTTAATTTCAGCGTTTGTTTTTAGCCCTGGTTCGTGTATTCGAAAGATCCCCGATACCTGTATAGGGACGGTCTCCATACCGACATCTGGTCTCTCAGTTATCGTACTCTGAAAGGCCTGAATGAGACATGTTCCAGTTCCGCTATCGGAGCAGAAGGTAGAGATGCCAGAAGTCATGTCGGAAAGATCTTCCAATTGTTGGTCAGCCGAGTTGCTTATAGTTATAGTATCCATTATGACCCCAGAGTTCTCGATTTCGTCAATGGTGTCTCGAATGTATGGAGATGAATTCTCTCCGCCATCACTAAGTAGCAAGATGTATCCTCCTTGTGCGTATGACCCAAGGACCTGTAAAATGCAAAATATGATAGAGCAATAAAGCCACTTTTGTACTGACAGCCGAAATACCCCGGGGGAGCTAGGGGGGTACTTGGATTATGATTGGACGGGGGTGAGGCTCGGGGCTTGAAACCCTTATCCAGTTCTAAGGGTCATTTGACCGTGAACAGCTAGGTACCCATGTCTAAGGATGTTTTTTTAATATAGACCCATTTTCTAGATTAATTCTGGAAACAGTAGCTGATGCATGCATGTTTAAGATTTAAAATAAATAATCTTGATCAGGACATCTCGAAAGCTTAAACCTGCATGCGCTGCATGTATGCATCATTATTTTATCTACGGTACTATAAGTGGTCGGTCGATATAGATATGCATTGAGTGACGTACCCCGGCTACTCGTACTCTCGACCATGTCGACCGGAACTAACAAAGAAATTTCCGGCCCGATTTCTGGGCCCTTTCCCGGGGCTTTTCCTTGCGATTCTTTTAAGTATTTTTTTCTCAGAAACAGACCCACGTCTGTGGATTTCCTGCAATAGCAAGACCCATGTTTAAAGGGGAATGAAAACTTTGGAATAAGTAGGCTTGTGTCGAAACAGAAAAATCAAAGAAACAGATCAACAAAAGTTTAAGAAAAATCGGACAAACAATGAGAAAGTTATGAGCATTTGAATATTGCAATCACTAATGCTATATGGAGATCCTCCCATTGGCAATGCGATAAGACTATATGGACACCAATGAACGTTATATTTGCCGAAGTTTATTTCTATTTCTTTTTTTTCAAATATTAATATTTCGAGTCTTTTTCTTCTCTTTTGAATTTATCGATTTCATCAGGCCATCTGATCAATTCCTTTTTTTTATCTTTATTTATTGCCAATGCAATTTTTCATGGTTGCATTGGCATTTGCTGTCGCCTTGCAAAACTTTTCCTACAGTCATGCATGTTTTTATTATTACACACCCATGACAAGAGCATATCAATAAGCCAATACAGGTCCTTCCGTGTTAAGCGTTTTTTTTTTCTTTCTTTTTTTTTTTTACTTTGGTATTTCATCGTCATCCAGATGCGTCTTTCTTGTTTTGTTTTTGAATTTTGCCTTGTGGTCCGCACCTGAAAGTTATAGAGATACCGAACTTGTTTCTCTTGTGTCTTTTTGTCTTTTTTTCATTCCGTAGCACAAACAATCCTTTTTCAAATATTTTGGCACGAAGCCCCAGTCCCCTACAATTACCTCAATGCCTGACAGTATCCCACATCCAATACACGTTGATCCTGATGTGTGCGGTGGCAATGCACTGGTTAGACTTTGCCTGGACGTTGTATCTGTGACGTCGGTGAGATATGCTCTGATTTGTGAGGTACTTCCGAAGACGACGATTCCCAGCTTGCTACCTTCTGGAATGACGTTCATGATGTAGTCAGTAGATGATTGGATCATACGGTCAAACCGGTTTCCCTGAAAGAGGTTTCACAGAATGGAAAGACATTTTCTTTGAAATAATTATTGCGTCAAGGATTTATTAGATTAGAGACATATACCTAGGTGGCAAGTAGAATACAAAAGTGGTGGAAAAGCCCTGACTGTTACATGCCAATTTTTGCCATTATTACTCCAATTTAAGTCTCATAGCCTTCTAGCATGTCTAGTGTAACAAAAATTATATCCTCAAAGATAGGCCTTTTCATTAACCGACGATTTCAATGATGTCCTACAAACCTCGCTGCAATATTTCCGAATAAAGGTTAGCTACAGTTGCATGAAAACATGGATACCATAATAAAAACCCACAACCAAAAAGTTATCAAAAAATGAAATCCACGTGCGGAAGGAAAGACAAAATGTAACTGTCGGCTAAAAAGCAATGTCCATTACAAGGAAAGTGTATATGGTCAATTCCAGCGTAACGGACATGACGTTCAGACAAATTTTTGTAATTCAAATGTTTATACAGTAGAATTAGCAGTCTTTTGATAATTGTTACTAAGCTTATCAGACACATTTAAGTATCAGTTACATACACATAAAATTTCAAATCGTTTCGTTGAACAGTTGCGGAGAAATTGCACTCTTTGTGAGCGTAACGGACATGACACGAAATGGACGAAGCATTTTTACCTCCTATTGCTTATCAAAATTCCTGTGAATTCTTAGATTGCATGCACCTGAAATTGGTGTTAATTTAACCTTAAGATCATGCTCTATCCATAAAATGGTGTTTAACAACAGTTTTGCAGTGCATTCTGTATTCCTAGCTCAAAATGTAGCGTAACGGACATGACACAGGAAGCGTAACGGACATGACAGTTTCGTCCACTTTTTGTAAGCGAATATAATTATTTTATTACAAGATATGGTACAAGTCTAATTGTTTACATGTTAAGGCTAGAGGTTAGAGACACATATCATAACTGGTAATCTGTAATATCTCCTATTATTTTGCAATTTGAGAGGGGGTCTTTTTGTACAATATTTATAAAACAAAAAAATATTTAGAAAAATTTATTTTACACCGGTTAACAACAGTTAATGAATATTTTCCAGTTACTACCATGCTCCACACCTAATTAAAGGAGAAAGAGTTGATAGAAAAAAATTATTTTTTTTATTCATGCCCTAATATTTGATAATATACTAGCGTAACGGACATGACACCCTTACGAAGTGAACTTAATCAGTACTTCTTAGTTTGAAAATGAAAGAAATATGAATAATGAATGTAATTATGTAACAGCAAAGTACCTTTACTAACACTCTAAAGAAAAATATGTAGATATAATTGGCAGGTATCATTAATTTAATAGCTATAGCCTACATGATAATTTTATATAAAATACAATGTTTATCGTACCACTACGACACACTGAGAAGACCAACTCTCAGTTTTTGTGAGAAGAAAACAAAATTTACCAGACCTGTATAAATCCAAGATGAACATATTATGGAATGTATTGTATGATAAAGAACATGTACTAGTATTAATGTCAGTTTTAAGATTACAAAAAATGGTATTAAAATTTAATAGCAGTACCTGGAAACTGGTCTTTCATTATCGATTATGTATGAGTTGAAAGGTAATCGGAATGTTTGTAAATAGCTTCTGAGATTTTTTTTTCATTCAAAATATTAAGTATCATCTTGAGAATAATCATCCTTTCATCAAGTCTTGGATGTTCTAAATCTTACAATCTTGCTTGCTGACAAATGTGGCTGTATCTAATTTCGTTGTATTGTCCGCGCTGCTTGTGTACAATTGAAGATACATCATTCAAATCGTGATTATGGCTGACCAAAATACTATGATGACATAATTTATTGATCGCGCCACATTCTTTCCACGGCCCCTTTGCTTTGTGATACTGCAAAGAAGTGCCACTGTAGATTCATGGATTCATAGAGCTACATCATGAAACACAGATATCCAAATACAAACTTGCTTTTAAATGTGATCCCATGCCATCACTGAAGAAGTACATGTACATGTAGAGGTTGGTGAAAGTCAGATACTTTGAAGTGATATCATCAATGATCATGAATTCACAAGTTGGAGTTTTATCATGCTCCAAACTGTCAGTGCAAGAACCTAAGATAATCAAATGTTTGTTCAAACACGAATGATGCAGATTGTGATCTGAGTATGTTGCCAGATCTAGCTGCATCGAATCCTAATATTATGTGGCATACCGTTAATTCTCAGAAAAATCTACCAGAACAAGAGCTGAACTTTCATCATTCACCAGTTTCTAAAAATAGCTTGAATGATATGCAGATTCTAGGAAATATTACATTCAGCTATCCTCAAACAATTGAGACTAACCTCAGTCTGTGACACTGAGCCTAATATTTTGTTTTTGTAAATGTTGCCATTTGCCATATATAAGGCGTCATGTCCGTTACGCGAATTGTCATGTCCGTTACGCCATTTTTATGAAAATGAGAAGTGGTAAGGGAAAATGATTGCTACACATGGTAGGGGGTTTAATTCTAACATAGAATCTG
This sequence comes from Lytechinus variegatus, assembly GCF_018143015.1. Taxonomy (NCBI): domain Eukaryota; kingdom Metazoa; phylum Echinodermata; class Echinoidea; order Temnopleuroida; family Toxopneustidae; genus Lytechinus; species Lytechinus variegatus. The sequence goes on along the minus strand of NC_054743.1, from coordinate 15,790,511 downwards.
AATCTGCAGTACCTTTAGACAAATTTCCTGTAAGCTGTGATAACTTTAAGTGAAAAACGTAACGGACATGACACTGATAATGGTAAAGAAATCACACAAATCTGAAGACAGATTTCTGTAAAATTGATGAATGGCATAAAATTTAACGATTATTTTCTGTTGATTTAAACATTAATCAACTATTCAAAAGTTAAAAGAGACCTCTGGGACCTTGTTTGCTTTTAGTAGAGACAGGAAAGATGAATTGTTTAAAAATAGCCACATTTTTTACATTTTGCAATATACTATTCTATTTTTTTGATGATGGAAAAAACTACAAAATTTTATCAATATTGCGATTTTTCTATTGGAAATTGAGACTTTATAGATTACTTTTTAAGAAAATTTGACTGCTTGAGTGAAATCTGAAACTTCATTTTTTCTCTAAAGTGAACATTTTCCATGGAATTGCCCATATGCAGACGGCTCTGGTAAACAATGCGACGATCCGACATGGCAACGAAGAGAAAAACTACTCCGGGCTTGCAGGGGGACATTCAAAGATAGATACAGAAACCACATCAAATCATTTAAGCATGAAAGATACCGGAACGAAACTCAACTCTCAAAATACATATGGTATCCGAAAGGAGAGAACATTTAATGTATGCTAGCTTGTGACTTAGAAGAAATTAAACTTAAACCCAAGAAAAAGTGACTTGTTCAATCCCGGGGGCAGTCAAATATATTGCTGTACACACGCGTGACCAATGAATTTCCAAACACCCCTTAAACGAGTTTTTGCTGTGTGAAAGATAACCCCCTAAACAAGTTTTTCGCGGGCTTTATTTATACATTTTGGCCCCTAAACAAGTTGTCGCCAAAATATGACTTCGAGAAAAAAGCTTGGGTAAAACATATACCCTAAACAAGTTTGGCTAGTCTTTAAAAAAGATTTGGAGGAAAAACATACCCTACATACGTTTGAACCCGCGATTGTCCATTACCCAGTCTATAACAAACAGAAACTCTCTCGTGCAGACACCGAACTAGACCAAACCGGAAACCACCGAAGCGTCATATTGACCCGCCAGCGCGTTTCCGTTTTACACCCTGGCGAAGGCATTTTCCGGAAAAGTAGCCAAAAAGCGACTAGTGAAGAGTCTACACACGTCGCTGGTTGCATGCAGCGTGCGACACAGGCGAGTCCACCACCGCATGCAATTTGCACAGTGTTACTCGGCACTTCATGTACAGAGAGAGCGGCAGTCAGGAGTGAAATCCGAACATGCTTTTGCAGTCGCGTTGTTTATGAAGTTTTTTTTCTAAAAATAAATTATTAACTAAATGAATAGAATGACAGACAAAATCAAAATAAACAGATACTTATAATGGAAAGACAAATTGAAGTTTGATGGATTGATACACTTAGAAGCTGCCGAAAGATAGATATAGAAGACTGATAAATAGATAGAGACAAGAAAGACAGATAGATAGATAGAAATAGAGAGAGAGACAGAGAGAGAGGGAGAGAGAGGTGGATAGACAGAAAGAGAGAGAAAGAGGGAGAGATACGCCAGTGGCGGACTGTACCAACCTGGAAGAAGAAGATAAATAGAGAGGGGGAGACGGACAGAGAGGTCGATATATAGGGGGAGAGAGAGAAAGAGAGAGAGATGTTATAGATAGAAGTATGGACGGACAAAGAGAAAGAGAGAAAAAAGACAGACAGATGCTAGAGAAGGAGAGAGATAGAGAATTTGAGAGACAGATAGATGTTAGATAGATAGAAAGATAAAGAATGAGAGAGACAGAAAATAGACAAATTAACAGATAGATAGATACATATATAGAGAGAGAGAAATAGAGAAAGACAGACAGATGGATAGATAGATAGATAAAGGATTTGAGAGATAGATAGATGAGAGATAGATAGATGATAGATAAAGAGGGAGAGAGACAAAGAATATTAACAAATTAACAGATAGATAGATACTCTAGTTAAAAAAATAGATAGAGAGAATGAGAGAAAGACAGACAGACAGATGGATAGCCTGATAGATAGATAGAGAGATAGATATTAAATAGATAAAGAATGAGAGAGACAGAGAAGATTATTAACAAATTAACATGATAGATAGTTAAAAAATAGATAGATAAATAGATAGATAGAGAGAAATAGAGAAAGACAGACAGATGGATAGAGAGATAGATAGAGAATTTGAGAGATAGATGTTAAATAGATTTAAAAGTGAGAGAGACAGAGAAGATTATTAACAAATTAACAGATAGATACTGAAGTTATAAAAATAGATAGATAAATAGATAGAGAGAAATATAGAAAGACAGATGGATGGGAGAGAGAGAGAATTTGAGAGATAAATAGATGTTAGATAGATAAAGAATGAGAGAAACAGAGAAGATAGACAAATTAACCGATACTGTAGTTTCATAGATAGATAGATAAATAGATAGAAGAAAGACAGACAGATGGATAGAGAGAGAGCTGGAGAATTAGAGAGATAGATAGATGTCAGATAGATCAAGAATGAGAGAGAAGAGCGACAAATTAACAGATAGATACTGTAGTTACATAGGTAGGTAGAGAAATAGAAATAGAAAGACAGACGGATGGATAGATAAAGAGAGATAGAGAATTTGAGATAGATAGATGTTAGATAAAGAATGAGAGAGACAGAGAAGATTATTAGATAGATAGATACTGCAGTTACATAGATAGATAGAGATAGAATTTGAGAGATAGATATATAGACAGATAGAGAGAAAGACAGACATCAGCAAATCGGCAAGGCAAATGATCAAGGCAAACATTCGTATTGAACCTGGAAAGTATAAGCTCAGCTGATATGTTCTGCGGATAACTTCGGTGCGGACTTTGGATCGCGCGCCCAGCTGATAATGTAAACAAACGTAGACGTAGACTCTTCACTAGTCGCTTTTTGGCTACTTTTCCGGAAAATGCCTTCGCCAGGGTGTAAAACGGAAACGCGCGACCCGCCACACCCGACAAAATTAATAGTCAATAACGTCAGTCTGCCTGCTGAAGATCGCTTAAGGTCAGGCGCCTGTAGCAGGTCTTCTACTTATACCTAGGCCCCTACATATATATATGTATGTATATTGTCTTAGTAAAAGATTTCTTGACATACTCGATAATATCATCCTAATTTCACTTGTTCAGATATACCAATACAAAAGAAAAGTAAGGAAATAAGTAGACTACAGGAAATGCAATCAAATTATGGCGTAACGACGCGTCGTCACGAAGTTATGTTAAAGGAAAATGATATGCCAGCAAGAAAGGAGCAAGCATACCAACTTTTCTAATCCTTTTATGTATCTTACCTTTCTTAAAACTGTGAATTCAGAAGGATGTAATTGTACATACCTTACCCCGACTAACATATCTGGGGATAATACACTTTTAAAAGTCTACATTTGAAACAGCCAGGATGCTGGTAGGAGGGCGAGTCCAATGATTACAGTTGAAATTTCACGTCGAAATATCAAAATTTTCAGCTCGCGCTTAGCACTCGCATGTTTGGATTGGAGAGATCTATTCATGGATCAATGCGAGCAGTCTTCAACGGGTCTTTTTGCAGGCCAGTAGATTAAACATTTCAGCTCGCGCTTTGCGCTCGCATCTAGTTCATGATGCTGAAAATGTTAAATACTTAGATCTAAATATATGAAATATAAAATTTAGTTGGGGTTAACCCCTTTAGAAAAAATCGGATTTTGGCGGCGGGGAAAATGTGAATGAAATTCGTTTTTCGCCCCTTTCTATTGATGAAAGCTGGATCTGCCCCTGGGTATGACGAAAGAAAATATGACTTAGGATCGAGAATGGGGAACTCTGCCATGATTCACGGTCGTCGGACGTCAGTAATTGGTACCGATATGTGATGATAATCAGGGCCTTTACACCCCCCCCCCCCCCCTCCCTCACTAGAAAAAGCCTATCCATGTATCGCGACACCCCTGCGGCCCTGCCTGCATGCACGACTCTGAAAAAAAGCTATTGGCTAAACCAAAAAAATATTTATGAGTTCAGAAGAAGTAGTTCATTCCAGTCTATTCCAGTCTTAATTGGTTTAAAAAGAGGTTGTCTTACCCCCATACTTCCACTTATATCAAGCACTAGCACTACACTCCTAACAGTAGATAGCTGAAGAAGTTCAAAAGAAGGAGTGGTGTTCGAAACAGGTTGGATGCCAGCTATGAAGTCACCTGTTCGTTCCATTACCGTCCAGGCACTTCGCCCATTGCATTTATTATTCATCAGGTTTGGTGCCAGCGGGTTATGTAAGCTGTGAGGATCTGATACATCGTCACCACAAAATTCCTCTATCTAGAATACAAATGAAATCGCATAATAAATTGAAATCAATTAAAAATGATAATTTTCGGAAATTAATGTTTAAAATAAAAGACTTAAAAATAATAAAACAGTTCTTGTATAACACATTATACTTTTAAAAGAGCTCAATGCGTGTAAGGAAAAATGAGGAAGAAAAGATGAGGGAAAATGATCCCCTAAGCTGGCATAGGAACGGTTTTAAATCTTGGTTATTAATACTATCTTGAATTTTATGAATAAGCTCCTTTAAAAAACGACTTTCGATATGATCGATAATGAATACAACATTTTCTAAGTTCTATTTCCTTCCAGCATTTGTGTTGTGTCTCCCTGACCTTGGAAGTACTTTTTTCTCATAAGTGAGACAGAAGAATTTTACAATGACGTCATAATAAGGTTTATTTGGTCAAAGACTATACACTTCGTATATGACCTGGTGGGTGTTTCATAAAGCTGTTCGTAAGTTAACAGCGACTTTAAGAATGGCTGGTGATCCTTTCTTGTGGTAAATGATACATTCATTGGCGATGGTTAAGCGCATAAAAATGATCACTAGTTGTTCTTCAAGTCGCTCTTAACTTACGAACAGCTTTATGAAACGGCCCCCGGGCCTGTTATATTGCTGCTTCTTTTTCTAAATGATATGCCACTTATTATGTAACTGGTAAACGTTACAATTTGATGTCAAAGTAGGTTACAAATTAATGATGTGAAAATGGGGTTCATAGTGGTCATGGCTCGCTCATAATGTATCCATATAGAAAATTATGATTAAACACAGTCCATTAATCGAGACTGTGGGTCCCGGTGTGGATCTGGTGACGAACACACAACCAATTCTCTTTATTTTCCGAAATATATATATATATATACATATATAAAACCTTGCTTCCGAGTCTCAAAAAGATGCAAACTTTCAAACCTCACAAGAACATTTAGGCATTCGGCATGTTCGGGGGGGGTTTTAATCTGGTATTAGAGAATATGTTGATTCACTCTCTGTGCCTTGTATAATTATTCATATTAACATTTCGAAAAAGATTCTTAAAAACGATTCTGTTGGGGAGTGGTCAAGATTCTTATTTTTTTTATTTTATTCATTTCATTTATTTATTATTATTATTATTATTTTGGGGAAGTGGAATGGCTCCTATAGTGGTGACTATGACCTCTTTTTTGGCTCGGCAGAAGATTTTTTCACAACTGCGCCTAATTGGCCTGGTCAATCGAACCCTGCGTATTCCTCTCCCTTGGAAATAAAAAACGATGTGGGGACTCACGGAATGTACGGGAGCATTCCTGGTTCCAAATAGCAACGAAGCGGTCGCTGTCTGCCCTGCAGTATCTGGAACGAATCTACAGGATGGGTCGTAACCGCTGTTAGGAATTTTCCGACACGGACGACCGTCGGCCTGTAAAACTTCTCCCTTGATCTTGAGAGAACAGCGGGTTCCTTCAGTACCTCCACCGGGTATATCATAGGCAGGGGCGCCAACCTCTCTGACGTCATCAGGATCATAATGTTCTTTGAATAGTCCCCAGCGAAGATAACCCCAGTTTCGAACCAAGACACTGTCTGGTTATTGATTAACGAAAGATGAAGTACAAGAAAGGGGATACAAAGTGAATTGATCGAAAAGCCATATGTAGAATGTGATACACAATGCAACTGTCAGTGGAAGAAAGCCAACGTGCCAAATAAACTTTCTGATTTTGGAGGTGGGGTGACATTTCATGAAATTTCAGAAGTTACTGAGGGGTCGTAATTCCGTTGAGTGAAAATCGATGATAGACTGTAGTAAAGTAAAATTACCTCCCACTTTATCTCGCACCTCTCATCTCATACTTCGCTCTCACGCATGTACACACTCAGCAGGGGGCTGGTACAGGGGTTCAACCTCCTTCCCTTAATTTTGTTTTGATACACACCCCCCCCCCCCCCCTAAAAATTTTGTGAAGACAATTTGCAATGGACCGCAAAAATGGGACGCCCTCGGTTCGCAGTTGCCCTTGTTTAAAATAAACTTGTTTAAAATGTGAAGTTTATTTGTGCGTACTCGGATTATAAGTGCGTGTGCGCGGGTGTGTTTGTGGGGGGGGGGGTGAGTGTGAAGAGAGAAAGTATGTGTACACTATCACCCAAGAACACCTACCCACATGCACATGACCCATGAACACACTCTTTTGATATGACAACCGGGCCACGTGTATTTGCTGTTTCATGTACACACACCCTCGCTCACAAACACACACTCTCACACACACACATAGACTGTGGGATGGTCGCTAAAATTGTGACTTTCCGTGGGGCGGCAAATGCAACCACGGTCCTTGGACATGATAATATGTAAAATAATATGAGTGAATACATGCAACATGTTGCCATCGCTAAATTCTGCTCCTGACCTCAAAATTAAAATAATAATATGCGAAATCGTACCATTGATTCGACTGGAATTCCGCCATTCACCCCATGTGTTAAGGACTCCCGCGAACGCGCGCAAACGTCTACAATGCATGTAACCTCGTTCGCGTTTATTTTTTATTCGTTGTAGAATATACGATGGCGGATAAGATGTCGTCGTCTTCGTCGTGTTTTGACAGCGAAAATGACGATTTACCAATAGCAAATGTATGCTACATGCACGTCTTACCCAAGGAAAGATGGCCAGTAAATTTCTTCAAGTAAAGAGCTAGAACAAATTTAAGCCTTTGCTGGATTCGTTGGTGTAGACTACCTGGGACTTCAGAATAAAAATAGCTATTCGTGCAGCAGAGCTGTTTGCGATTGACTTGCATGCAGCTCGACAAGCATTTCAGCAAGATCCGAATGGATCAAAATAAATATAGATGTACCGCGTTACTTTCAAAAGAGGGGGTACACCTCGAGTTGGTTTTTTTTTTTAATAAATCACTTTTTCATGACAATCTAACTGTTCTTCTTTCTTTCCTTTTCCAGTTTTCACTTTTTATGTCTTTTCTTAGTTCCCTTCTCCCTTTCCTCTTTTTTCCCTTTCTTTCTCCCCTTTTCTTCTTTTCCCTTTCTTTAATTTCCCGGTGAACTCCGCCAGGGGGCAGCTTAATTGCCCCCCGGCCCCTGTTAAGCCACTGCTCCCTGGGCCGGGCTGCATGAAAGTCAATCGCAAACTTCTCTGCTGCACGAATAACTAGTTTTATTCTGAAGTCCCAGGTAGTCTACACCAACGAATGTAGCAAAGGCTTAAATTTGTTCTAGCTCTTTACTTGAAGAAATTTACTGGCCCTCTTTCCTTGGGTAAGACGTGCATGTAGCATACATTTGCTATTGGTAAATCGTCATTTTCGCTGTCAAAACACGACGAAGACGACGACATCTTATCCGCCATCGTATATTCTACAACGAATAAAAAATAAACGCGAACGAGGTTACATGCATTGTAGACGTTTGCGCGCGTTCGCGGGAGTCCTTAACACATGGGATGAATGGCGGAATTTCCAGTCGAATCAATGGTACGATTTCGCATATTATTATTTTAATTTTGAGGTCAGGAGCAGAATTTAGCGATGGCAACATGTTGCATGTATTCACTCATAATATTTTACATATTATCATGTCCAAGGACCGTGGTTGCATTTGCCGCCCCACGGAAATGAAAAACGAGAGACATTTTCCTTGTCCATCCCACAGTCTAATAGGCATATGATCCACCAACTGGCCTGAGCAGGCGGTTCCCACCGCCAAACTTAAACAACTTCAATTTAATTAGCCGAATGAAAGAACTGATTTAGATTGTTTGAAATGAGATGAGGAATTGATTTGCATGTTTATATCAGGACCAGAGATGAGTTGATGGGTAAAATGTAAAAAAAAATGTAAACTCTAGCACAGTCATATGAATACTCTCTCTTTCTCTCTCAAAGATGATGTTATGGGTTGTTATCCAAAATAATCAAGTGCTCACCGGTAGGGCCATATTTGCCTTCTCGGTACATTTCTTGAAGAATATATCTTGGTGTAATGTGCATCAGATAACCTTCTTTCCCACATCCTGCAAAGTTATCTACAAACGGTTCATCATCTGGAAAGTCGTGCACTACGATGTTCGCCGACTCTAACGTTTCGGTCCGAGCAAACTGATATTGGCTCTGTACGGACCAGGTGTTTGGGACAAGAATCTTGATGTGTTTCCAGTAGACATGCTGCTTGCTGGCGAGGTATAGACGCTGAGATGCTGACGTAAACATCGTCTGAAAGAGGAGAGGATAAATTGAAAAGAACGATGAATAAATTGATATAAACAATAAATCACATTTTTTGAAATTCACCATAATTTTCGACGGAAATCCCCTGTCTTCGTAAGTTTTCAATGGGGTATCAAATTAATAAAGGTGCAGCACATCTTCAGACAGCTATGTTTGTTATTACATGGACCTACTACTCTGAGGTCATGGCTATAACTGACTGAGGATGCATGCCCTTTATATAGATAACCATAAGGGTGTGGTAAACGCGCGTAAAGCAATAAGAAATAAAACAATTTTTTCAACAGAAAAAAGAAAATCAAATTATAAATAAATATTTGATATATTCTTAGAAGAAATAAAATGGAGAGCAAATATAAAAATAGTATTTTTGAAAAAAAAATGCAAAAAGAAGATTGAAAAGTCAAATTAGACACAATGTTTGCTTACTACAGTATTGAACATGTAGGATCTAAAATTCTTTCATGCTACATATACTTATATAATGTTAACAATTTTTTATGTTGAAATTTAATGTGTATCCTGCTTTTTTTGCTTCATGTTTTTTGTTCAATGTACCATGTGTACAGTGACGATGTAAATAAGTACATACAAAAAAGAGCATTTTACAACCAGAGTGAATGCTATGAATGTTATCTTATACCAAAATAGGGTAAATCGGATAGGGGGTGGGGCTTCAGTCCATGCACCCCTGTTGCAGTCAGTAAGCATGGTAAGGGAAGCCTGCATTAATTACTGTTATTGTTGTTGTTGTTAATTGTCATACGTCAGCCCAGCCATTCCATATATATGTTGCCATTTGTTTTAAAAAAATCGTAGGCATTTATTTCCTTAATAATTTTTATTCGTCGTTCTATAACCTTTTTATTATACATTTTTATTTCTGCTCATTTCATTTCATAAATGTAATTCATCATTTACCATCGTAATGATGCTCTAATAAAATCAAGTTAACATTCTATGCAATAAAAAATGCAATATAAAACTTACAAAATAAAGTGGCAAAGATTGACTTTGAAGGCAAACATCATAAAAATCAGACAAATATATTGTAACATAGACAGATAATTTCTGAGCGATCAAAATATTCACAAATTATGAAATCGAGGGAGATATATATGATATAAAGAGAGAGGGAGAGAAGAGAGAGAGAGGGAGTAACTATAATGTAAACTAGATTTTAATTCGTCATGAGGTCGAAATAGATGGTCGTTACTTTTCATTCAGTGTCGGTTAATGTTGATGAAGTGAATTATTTAGATAAGCTGTCCTTGATAATCTCGATCATAGACATCATGGGAATAAATTTAGACTATGACTAAAGTGATTATTACAATGGTAATAATAATCGTGATGATCATCATGATCATGATGAAAGGCAGCAAGTACAAAGTGATGTTTGAGGCACATGATACAGCTTGAACATTCCTCAAAAAAAATCAGACGATTTTACCGAGATTGGCTTACTCAAAATTGCACAATGAGGCGCCTTAAATTTTACAGCAGGTACTTTTTTCACTTGAGAGTTCATTGTTGATTTTTTTATTTTAAAAATTCATGTGAAAGTTTTTCGTGGGAAATTTTGCAAAATTACTCAAAATTTCTGCAAATTTTCTAATAAATTTCAATTCAGTCCGGCAAGAATTTTAACAATGCCAGTGAGTGTCAATTTCACGGCATTTACTTGAAAAATCATTGGTGATTTTTTTTTCTAATGTGTAATCAAAATTTATGCGAAATATCTTCAAAATTTCTATAAAGTTGCCAACAGTAATTATCACAATACCAATGGCTGTCGATTTCACATCATTAACTTGAATACAGATCGTTTTTGTTTTTTTATAAAAAGAAATGTAAAAAATATCTATGGAAACTTTCTTTAGATTTTCGGAAATTTTTTACAAAGTTTACACAAAATTCCCACAAGAATTTTAACGATGCTATATCGGGTAACAATTTGACAGCTTTTAATTGAAAATTCATTTCGGATATTTATGAAAAATATATATATAAATTTTGTATACCAATTTTTCGTAAAATTTCTGACAAGAAATCGCACAATGCGGCTTCAATTTCGCTAAAGGTTTTTGAAAATTCGTTGTACAGTTCGTGTTATGAAGGAAAACTGACCAAAAGGAAAGAAAAAAAAATGGAAATTCCACAAAATGCTCGAAAATAAAATTTGCAAGTTGCAAATTTTATTTTCGAGCATTTTGTGAAATTGCATCCCAAGAGCGTAAAATCTCAAAGCAGATACTTGAAAATTCATTATTAACGTTTTGTAAAGTGAAAATAACAAAAAAAATTACTGGAAAATTCCGAAAAATGTCCTACATAAAAGTATACAAAGCAAATGGGCTTCAAATTCGGTTACACTTCGTAATTCCGAAGCTTCGTAATTCCGAAGGTTCTTTATTCCGAAGGTTCGTAATTCCGAAACACGTAAATTGCCTATACCTCGATGTTCGTTAATCCGAAAACGAAAAAGGGTTCGTTAATCCGAACATTTGTGGCGTAATTCCGACGATTCGTTATTCCGAAGGTTCGATAATCCGAAAACGAAATAAGGTTCGTTGTTCCGAAGGTTCGTTAATCCGAAAACGAAATAAGGTTCGTTGTTCCGAAGGTTCGTTAATCCGAAAACGGAAAAAGGTTCGTTATTCCGAAGGTTCGTTGATCCGAAAACGAAATAAGGTTCGTTTTTCCGAAGGTTCGTTAATCCGAAAACGAAATAAGGTTCGTTTTTCCGAAGGTTCGTTAATCCGAAAACGAAATAAGGTTCGTTAATCCGAAAACAAAATAAGGTTCGTTAATCCGAAAACAAAATAAGGTTCGTTAATCCGAAAAATGAAAACCGGGAAAGCAGAGGCAGAGGCAAGGGGAGGGGGGCGGGGGACACTGTTGCCGTTCAATTATCATATGAGGATGGGAAGGCAAGGGCGGCCGAACGAATTTTCGTTGGGGGTAAAGCCAAAAAATGAAACTCATACGTCAAAATGGGCATTTTGGTGATATTTTCACCTTAAGATTATCATCTGCTTGAAGTCATTGTGTGTTTGATAGTGATTAAGTAGAGAAAAACTTTTTTGAAGTGACTTCTTATTATGGCAAAATGTATATTTAGGCTTTATTTTTCGGGAGAATATAATGAGCGAGCGGCTTGGTAAAACAAATTCAGAGGTGAAGTTGTATAACGTTTTTTGTGGTCAATTATTCTTAAAATGGCATTATTGCGAGGTGTTGCGAGCGTGAATCACAAGCTAAAACTTTAGGTTATTTGAATAAAAAATGAAAATTAGTTTTTAAAAATCCGAGCAGATTTCTGCTGTCATTAAAAAGATGTGCATCTAACTAAAGAATTAACACGAGCGCAAAACGCAAGCTTAAACATACTGACCAGAAAAGGAACCTGTTAAAAAAGCATTTAGTGACCTCTTTAGGATGCATATTTCACCAATCGAATGAGAGTGCAAAGCGCCAGCTGAAATTTTTCAATATTCCAGCCTGAAAACTTAACTTGTATACTTTAAAAAGAGTATTTTATTTCGAAAAAAACATGAATAACGGCATATTTATTTTTGAAAAAGGAACTTTCCCATATTGGAAAATATTAATTCCCTGTTTTTTATTTCCTTTTTGATGCCCCCTGCCTCCCTCCCGGCGGATCCAACTTTCGTCAAATAGAGGGGGGGCAATTTGTTTTAGCCATATTTTCCTTGATCGGCAGTTTAAAGTTGATTTTTTTTTGTTTCTTTGAAAGGGTAGTCCTAACAGTCAATAATTAGCTTTATCCTTATAAAATAAAGTAAATATGTAATAACATGATAAACCCTTTTTAAATAATGCGAGCGCGAGCTATATATTTTTGTTAATATGATGGGCAATATGTTTGTGATCTTCAAAGCGAGATGCCTATGCAACTAAATTTAGATAATAACTGCTAGCAAGAAGCGCGAACAGAATTTTTAAATATATAAGCTCTGACCTGATCTAAAGGGGACATTTTAAGAACTTTTTGCAGTTAGCCATGAAGACGATGCGTGTTTTAACCAATGGCGGCGGAACGTTTTTTTTTTTGGGGGGGGCAAAGCAAACAAAAAGGGGCCAATAGGGGCAATTTGGTGCAAACGGATATTTTCACCATTAGATTATCATCTGTGTAAAGAGGTTGTGTGTTTTGTAGTAACTAAATTGAGCACAATTTTTTAAGTGATCACTAAAGTTATATATTTACGTTTCATTTCTGCGAGCGTAGAGAGCAAGCGGTTTGGGGGGGAAATTTGGGGGGGAAATCATATCTGAAGATGTCAATTCACCTTTTTGGTCAATTACTGTTAAAAGGGCATCCTTGTGAGATGTTGCGAGCGAATCACGTGCTCAAACTTTTGGAAATTTCATGTGGGCCTAGAATGATAATATTGATATAGATATCATTTACCCAGGGAAGCCACTTCAGTTCTGAAAACTATTCTCCCAGCTATTATTATTTTTTTACAAGAATGCTTAGAACACGTAGAATGTCCAGTTTTCAGGTTGGAAATCGGAAAAATTTGGCTCACGTTTCTCGCCCGCATCAATTATTTTTTATTGAGCAACTCATTCTATTCCTGGTTACAAAAAAGAAGTATGAAATGTCCAGTTTTCAGGTTGGAATATCACAAATTTTAAGCTTGCGGTTCGCGCTCTCATTATTTATTTCGTGAGATATACATTCTATTCATGAGTCACTAAATGCAGTCCTTAAAAGATTACTTTCTGAAGCCTGTTGCATAAAACTTTTTACCTGAGAAAACTCTGGTAAAAACTGAAAACTAAGGTTAGTCTGATTTCCGCCATTGACTTTAGCACAGGGCAAAAACTCCTGTAAAAACAACCTGAGTTTTCTCAGGTAAAAAGTTTCATGCAACGGGCCCCAGGTCAGTATATAAACAAATTACAGCTCGCCCTCGCATTAATTCTTTAGAAAGATACACATCTTTCTCACGATTACAAAAAATGCTCCGAATGCTCACTTCACGTCTTGTTACATGAAATGTTTCAGCTTGCGATTCGCACTTTCAACATATCACAAGGATCATTATTAGTATTATTTTTATTACCAGCAGAAGCTGTTATTAAAAATGACATCCCCTCCAATACAAATCCTATTATCTAGAGGTTGCTCGCACGCTTCCAACACACTTGATCCCCTGCATCTTTAATTAAACCATTTGCTTATAGGCAGCAATTGCTCAGATAAAATCGAAATTAGCCTATGCTTGATCAGGGCACCATTCTTAATGAAATACATGCTTTGGCCCCAACACACGCATGTATCATCGATCGTTATTACTATCATTGCATAATATCGTGTAATCTTGTAATGACAACATCGTTTTTGTTACCAAAATGAATTATTTTCATTTTCGGAAATACGAACCTTATTTAATTTTCGGATTAACGAACCTTATTTCGTTTTCGGATTAACGAACCTTATTTCGTTTTCGGATTAACGAACCTTATTTCGTTTTCGGATTAACGAACCTTCGGAATTACGAACCTTATTTCGTTTTCGGATTAACGAACCTTCGGAATTACGAACCTTATTTTGTTTTCGAATTAGCGAACCTTCGGAATTACGAACCTTATTTCGTTTTCGGATTAACGAACCTTCGGAATTACGAACCTTATTTCGTTTTCGGATTGACGAACCTTCGGAATTACGAACCTTCGGAAATACGAACCTTCGGAATAACCGAACCTTCGGAATTACGAAGCTTCGGAATCACGAATGTATGCGTTCAAATTCACACCAAGTACGTCCAATCAACTAATGAACATTTTCCACCTAAAATTTCTCAAAAATTAGTTCCAGAACAATTTCGCAAAAACTTCAACAGTTAATAGCACATTGATGCTTTGGTCAAAAGAGAAAAATAAGTGCACACGGTTTCGGGTTTTTTTTTTGTAAAGAATTGTCTCGGCTACAATCACATCAAAATTTGAAAGAAAAACCGACAATTATTAACGGAGATACATTTTTAGGACGTTCAACCCAGTCTCTGTTACTTCTTCCTTACGTAATTACCGCAAGATTGATAAAGCTCAATTCAGTAATGCTTTACTTGACTTAGTTTCATCTCAACCAGAAGATTTAGATAATGTGTCTCTCTTTGACTGGTATGTTTCTGGTGTCACTAAGGTATTGGATACCTGTGCACCATCTTCAACCAAGTCCCGCCCTCTGAAGCGACGTAGACCCTGGTTTGATCAATCTGTACTTGTTGCTCGCCAGCACCGACATAAAGCAGAACGTAAATGGCGTAAAACACGACTAGACTCAGATCGCACATTGTTCATAGAAGCTAATAGGAATGTATGCCAAATCATTGATACCGCTAAAGAAGATTTCTTAAAAGATAAGTTAGGTTCGTGTTCTGTCAAGGAGGTATATCAGATCATTCATTCACTTTTGAACAAGAAGTCGAATCAACTTCCCTTATATGAATCTGCACCCAGATTAGCTCATCAATTCTCTTTGTTTTTTGTCAACAAGATAAGGAGAATAAGAGCTGAACTTGATGCATGTACTGTTAACATTCAGCTTACTGATATTGAAAACCATACTATTCCACTTTTCACAGAATTTCAGGCGCTTTCTCAGTCAAATGTATCCAGAATCATTATGTCTTCTGCTACTAAATCCTCTCGTCTTGACCCCATTCCTACATGGATTTTGAAAGAAAATATCGTTCATTTATTACCATTGCTCACAAATGTAATCAATCAATCTCTTTCCACAGGTATTTTCCCTGACCAAGCACATTCAGCAATCATCAAACCTTTTTTGAAGAAATCAGGGTTGGATGTAAATGATATCAGTAATTATAGACCGGTCTCAAACTTATCATTTCTAGGTAAACTCATCGAGAAGGCGGCATGTACTCAACTAGCTGATCATATTGAGTCTAATAATATTCTTGATCCTCTCCAATCTGCCTATAGGCCAGGTCACAGCACCGAGTCTGCTCTGATCAAAGTAAAAAATGACATCATGTTTTCTCTCGACTCTAATAATGTAGTTTTCATGGTGCTGTTAGATTTATCTGCCGCGTTTGATACAATAGATCATAACATTTTCATATCCCGGTTATTTAATAGAATAGGCATTAGGTCCACAGTCTTATCCTGGTTTCAATCATACCTGTCTGGATGGACTTCGCAAGTTGATATTGATGGCACATTGTCAAACCCCATAACTCTAGAATTTGGACTCCCTCAGGGGTCAATAGTCGGACCCATAGGCTACTCAATATATACTCTTCCAGTTGGTGATATCATCCGAAATCACTGTATCAATTATCATTTTTACGCTGATGACATACAATTATATGTTTCTTTTGATCCGAAGACTCCTGGAGCTCTCAATAATGCACTGGTTAAACTCCAGAATTGTATATCAGATATAAGACAGTGGATGATAGTGAATAAACTAAAACTTAATGATAATAAAACTGAATTTTTTGTTGCGGCCTCTACTTATAACTTGCGCAATCTTCCAAATGTTCAACTTGATGTTGATGGTACACTCATTAGACCATCAGAAAAAATACGAAACCTTGGTGTCATATTTGATTCCCGCATGTCAATGTCGTACCATATCTCTCATATCTGTAGCACAGTCACTTTTTATTTAAGGAACATTTCTAGAATCAGAAGGTTTATTGACCAGTCTGCCTGTCACAATGCTGTTCGTTCATTGGTTCTGTCTCGTATTGATTATTGCAATGGGCTCCTTTCTACAATTCCCTCTAATCAATTGGTCCGTGTTCAACGACTACAAAATTGGGCAGCACGATTAATTCTACAGGTTTCCCGGGATCATCCTTCCCAACCACTCTTTAATTCTCTTCACTGGCTTCCTTTTAAACAGAGAATTACATTCAAATTACTCGTGATTGTCTACAAAACACTGAATAAACAGGCTCCACAGTATTTAAGTAACTGCTTGAATCTGTATAGACCAACTAGAGCTCTTAGATCGGCCAGTGATCACCTTCGCCTCACATATTCATTAACTCGTACATTAGCTGGTGACAGAACTTTTACGGTGTCGGCTTCAAAATCCTGGAACAACCTCCCACTAATAATTAGACAGTCTCCATCATTAGCAATCTTCAAAAAGTCATTAAAAACTCATCTCTTTAATACTTTGTAGTTTTTTAAATATTACATCTTATTCATTGTAAGCGCTTTGGGCCTAATGGGAAAAGCGCAGTACAAATAATAAGTAATAATAATAATAATACCATAATAACATTTATGTTGGTGCGCATCATGATCTGCGCATATTTTACACTATAGATGAACAGCTAGGACATTAATCAGCTGTAGGTATGAGCTGATTATTCTTTTTATCTGCACTAATATAAACTGCAGGTCCGATGAAGCTAATAAAGTGGAATTATTCCATGGTCCATTTTTTTATTCCTCTACAATTTTAAAATAATTTACTCTGTAGTGCTGCAAAGTATGACGAATATGACCCCGAGTTGAATAAATGGTAGAGTGTTTTTCTTTCCTCACATACATGACATAGATACAAAGCGTTTGTGTTTTAAAAAGCATTTTCCGTAATATAAGTGCCGATAGTTTGAAATCAAGCACATGAACCCATATTTTCTTCATGTTTGCACCTCTTAAGGTACACCCTCCTCTATATAAAACGTTGCAACGTTTAGTGAAAATGATTTGTCACCTTTACGATTTGCTATGTTTATTAGCGATTTCAAAGAATTTATCAGTGAACAATATGGTGGAATTGATGTTTAACCCGAGAAGCTTAATTCATTATTACAAGATCATGGAATTCATGTGTACATGAAGTTGTTCACATTTACTTTATGCAGAAAATTGTTATATTCTCCCGTGGCCAAGTGCATGAGAAAAACGGGTTCTTTTACATTGATAACCAGGCTCGTGACGTATGGTAGATGACTTTGTAATCTTGGAATTAACTTCAATTATAATAATTCATTTCGGAAAGCTCAAGCAAAACAACTGAATCTAGGAAGAAGAACAATGTATAGCATGTTGAATAAGATTTATCATCTTGATTTACCAGTGGATATCGAAATTGAATTATTTGATCAACTTGTTTTACCCATACTCCTACATGGGTCAGAAATATTAGGTTTTGATGTGATTAGAGATCTAGAAGTATTCACATGAAATTTTGCAAGAAGATTCGTAAAGTTAATAAATCAACAGCAAACTGCATGGTTTTACTTTTAGGGAACTTTGGAAGATTCAAATTAAAGAAATATATTAAAAATAGAATGATAAACTTCTGGTATGGATTAGTTCACAATAGTTAAACAAAAATATCTGGTATGATTTATGAGATAGGAAAGATACTTTCTGATCATATCAGACAAGTTGGTTAAAGAAGATAAAGCAAACTCTTGATAGATTGCCCATGACAAATTGAGATGACATTTTTGATTTCTCTAGCAGAAATTGGATAAAACAAGCTGTAGATCTACAAATAAAGGATTCCAAGTTGCAAAATTGGTTTACGTTCATACACGTAAACTTTCTGTGTGGACTAGAAAGTTACCTCATCAATATGAATAAAAAAGATGGAATTACTCTTTGTAGATTCCTTTGTGGAAATCATCGGCTTCCTATTGTCTCAATAAGATATGAGAACCGTCAAAGAAACATGAGGCTTTGTACATTATGCAACCATCAATAAATTGGTGATGAATTCCACTATCTAAAATTTTTACTTTGCATTTCTTTTATTTGTTCTCCATTTCATTTACATCATATATCGAATAAAGAATTTAACAAAAAATTAAGTGACAATCAAAAGTGGGGTGGTAAAATAAACTGGGCATGTACACCCCAAGCGCTTGGTTGTGGGGAAGTGTAAATTTTAAAAAGATATCATGTATATTAAAAAAATCAACATGTCATTTTATTTCATCCTGGATTACTCATTTTATTTTTTTTTAATTATCTATCGGCGTCTAATGATATCTGAAAGGAATGGTTTCATTCAATAACAATATGCATAAGTAAATTCAGGGAGAAAAAAAATTGGTCATTATGCGTATAAATACAATAAAAAAAATTTGTTACCATTGATAACAGATTCCATTTCCCTCACCTGACACGGAAATATATCCCCACCCCATGGGGATAAATAGGAATCGCTTCAATCACGATGATAATCATTATCATCACTACATGGTGATAATGATGATGATGATGATGATGATGATAATGATAATACTACTACTAATAATAATAATGATATTATATACTATGATTGTCATATGATTCATTGTTAAAATATGATGTTCGACCTTAAATTATTGGTGGATGGTATATTGAGGGAAGCATATACCCTTATCACCTCCGGGATCGAAACCCATTTCCCCTATTACAAACAAATAAAGATTGTAATTTAAATCGAGAAAGAAGCAATGTTATCTTTATGTAATTTTATTTCTAGATTTTACATCACGTTCTTGAATATGTTTTATGTTTTTATTAGGTAGAAATAAATTATCGAAACCAATTTCCCCTATTACAAACAAATATAGATTGTAATTTAAATCGAGAAAGAAGCAATGTTATCTTTATGTAATTTTATTTCTAGATTTACATCACGTTCTTGAATATGTTTTATGTTTTTATTAGGTAGAAATAAATTATCGAAACCCATTTCCCCTATTACAAACAAATATAGATTGTAATTTAAATCGAGAAAGAAGCAATGTTATCTTTATGTAATTTTATTTCTAGATTTTACATCACGTTCTTGAATATGTTTTATGTTTTTATTAGGTAGAAATAAATTATCCGCCAACTAACAATCTATTGTAATATGATGACGGGTTTGTAGGATCATCAGAGCCGTTTCGAATCCTTGTGAAAAGATGTATTTGTATTCAAGCTGCTAAGTGATGGTTGCGAACAACGCTTAGATTTGCTCCACTATTCAACGACTAGAATTCATCATTAAAACATTGGCGGCAGAAGTCAAAATTTAGGGGGGGTCCACCTGAAATTTTGGGATGGACACAGGAAACGGAATTGACAAGCAAAAAAATGAATAAATGGAATATTTCAAAATAAGGTTATCAACAAAAAAAAACCGCCCCACCTCAAATTTAGTCCCCCCCCCCCCCCCCGCTTCAGCCGCCTACTATAAAAAATTATTAGTTTTGCTAATCGGGGCTATTGTTCTTTCTTTTATACGGACCTCCTAATTAGTAAAATATCCTAGGTTGAGATCTGTTATAGCCCCAACGGAAAAGATTAGGTGCGAGAGACAAAAGGCGCAAAAAGGAATAGGAGAGGGATGAAACAAGATAAAAAATGGGTCGAAATGAAAATGTGTTTGACAGAGAGAGAGGGGGGGAAGATGGGGAGGGGTGGAAGAGGGCGTGGGAAGAGAGAAGTGATATCACAATAAATCAGGCATCATTTCATCTCGCCACCATAGAATTTTCACAATCCCCTAACTGAAAAAAAAATCAAGAGAATTTAAGAATTGCATGATACAAATGTTGTCTCAGTTTAAAACACAAACGACTTTCCTTCAAGTTAAGATTGCCCAAATCGTATTTTTTTTATACATTTACAGCCATAATTTTGAATTGTTACAATAAAAAGCGATAGATTTTCAGCACATTCCCGTTCCTGAATTATTTAAACCAGCTTTTTTTTTTACAAGATAAGCAATAATCCGTGTCTTATGTTTATATTGTGTTAATATCCTAAACCTTTTACATTCTTATGCATGAAAAAAATTCGAAGCCCTCTTTATTTGCGATAAAATCACGTCTCAAAATGAATATTGATGGGGCATGATAATTGCATTGTTTTAGGTTTGTTTGTTTTTTCTTGGGGAAAACCAAAATCATATTCCCAGAACCAACACAAACATTGAGTTAATAAACTCAAATGGCATGATATAGGGGGCCTTCATTTTGTATTATCAAGATTCTATAGACATTAATGTGGCAGAATAAAACAAGTCTACGATTGCCTTGTTTATTTTCAATCGCGTTGTCATGGTTATGATGTGTACGTGTGTAACTGATTTGATATCAATTGATCAATGCCCCTATTTGCTTTGCTTTTTCTTGTCGCATTTTGAAGAAATCAAATACCATCTGGGCGTTAATCTTTTTATGCCTTAGTGGCGGCGCAGGAGACTCGACTTTGATGTGGGCTTTTTAACTAATTGTTTGCGAGAAAGTTGAGCGACCAAGCAAAAAAAATACATTCACAATGGAAATTTTGCGTTGTAAACATTATTGTAGATATTAACACTCACTCACTGATCTATTAATGTACACACACACACCTACCCACACATATTTTTGTGCCCCTATATGCCTCTTTTTCGAAGAAAACTATTATTTTGCCTATAATTATAGATCGGACAAGCTTAACCATGAAAATTAATTTAAAATCAGGTTAAGATAAACTTTTTAATCAATTTCACCTTTTAAAATGCTTGTAAAGTTAAAATATGTAAAAAAAAAAAAGTAAAATCGCTAAATAAGTCCAATAAAACACATTTCTATTTCATATCATATCCACACCATATAAGTTATAAACTTGAATACTAACAGGATACTTGAGTGTGCCCAAAACTTAAATTCCTCTTAATATCTGAATATATGAATGGACAACATCGATAACAAGCGAATGAAAGAGTTTGTGAAGTCTCGCACTCACTATTTCTTTAGGAGTTTATCATGAAATATCAAATAATTATTAATATTACATATTACACTTATTGGCGATATTTCACATAACCAATAAACGAATCATTGCAAATGAAATCAATCAGTCTTTGTGTTTTAAATCTCCTTGTATAGAAAAGCTGATTAATTCTAAACGACATCTTTCCTGCTACAAATCTAAAATTTCAATCTATCCAATCTCCATAAACTTAGATATTGATCTATAAAATGGAATGAATTTCACATTACTTTGATGTTTTCAATGATGTTAAGATCTTCAGGAAGACTTGTGTCTATGGCAATGAGAAGGTTTGAGTAGGACCCATTGTTCAAGGTGATGATGTTTTTCTGCTCCGCTACTACTCCTAGAAGAAATACTTCAGAAAGCAGCGTTACCGAAATCAAAATCTTGTAATTCATCTTTCTCCTGTTCTCCTACGCCGAGCAAAAGTACTTTTCTCTGATGCACAACAAAGTTAACGTCTTAGAGGTTGTGATTAATAAAGCATAAACGGTTCCCAATATAACCTAGGAGGTAAATGCGATTTGAGTCGTAAAAATGAATATAAATGACGACGTGATAACTGCCAGTTTAAATGTTTTCACAGAGAAGGAACAAAGTTCTTGTTTCAGATTGATTGATGAACCAGGATGTGGCATTAAATTGCCGACCTTGATTCGTGTTTCGTTTTTAAATCTTTCAGATAACGCATAAAGAAAGACGAAGAAGACTTTTATTTACTTTTTAAAGTAAATTTTTTCATTTATAATCAAAATTTCACAAATAAAAAGATGTAATCAATGATGCATTTTCCACTAACAATGATCGTAATTCAATCATTGTTATGTAAATAACACGTAACACATGTAACACAGCAATCATTGTTAAAACAAAATTAGCATAATAAATTAATAACAGTGATAATTATTGATGAGAAGAAGAAGCCTCTAGAAAGAGGAAGATACAACAATCAATGCATAAAAATGTATATTAATACAAAAAAATATATACTTAAATTAACCATATTTTTATACAATTTAATCATCTGAAATAAAAAGTATATAAGACCACTCTTTTCAAATAAACCAAATTGTTTGTACGTTATGAAACTCAAAATCGATGACTATTCAGTTTTTTATTCTGCAAAGCCAAACAGGAATAAGATCAAGGAAACGGGATGTGCGATACAGCCAATACAATGTACATTTGAAACTGACAATGAGAAAATTTGAAAGGCGTACAGCCTCCCGACAACGACCCCTTGCATGTGGAATCAAGTATCCAATATCCGTCAAAATCAATCTTTACTTCAGAAAAAGACGCGAGAGAAGATGATGAAGAAGATCCAAATTAGCTGGTTGTATTGAAGAACACTCGATGAAAAAATGTAGAATAGTTCTTTTTTCACCACACCAGCCACAAGCCGAAGAGATGTCCGGGTTAACATGGTTAAGACGATGTAAACGCTAAGTGACGTGAGAAAACTGTGGAGGAGTTTGTATTGTGAGTCTCCATCTTTCTTGTATGATAGAAAATGGTAGATTTCAGTCCAGTTTACTTAGATGATGAAAGTATTTCTGTGCCGTGCGTGTGTAATTTCTGTTTTGGTAAGGAATTGACGGAGCCGTTGAGAATTCTGTAAGTTGTCTTGCTGGAAATTGTAAGCATATTGGGGTGTCCTTGATAAATGAGAAAGGAGACAATATTGGATCATTTAAGAAGTTGTCCAGAGCTTTCGAAAAGAGAAGACACTTGACATTTTCAGTCCATTTGTAGAGAAGTAGTTAGGGAACAGACCCGGGAAAAGATGAAGTAACAGTCCATGACTTGTTGACAGTTCGAAATCAAGGAGCCGGAGAAAAGAACGCCGTATGACGGACGAAAAAACTATAATTATTATTAATGCCGAGGTAAAACAAAAACTCCAAGAAAAGGTAGACCCCCAATGTTACATTGAAAATTAAGAGGTTTATCTCTGCGTCTGGGTCTGGCCCAGGAGCCAGCAAAGAGTCTTTCTGATTTGTACATGGTTAAGGCAAGCGGCTAATGCCCGACTAAAAAGGGCTGGAAGATTGTACGTATTTAAAATTGCATCGAAACCTTCATCTCCAGTAACAAAAACAGATATGTCATCAGAATAAGCTGAAACAGAAATACTCGTTTGTATTGGGAAGTGTAAAACATGAAGAATACTAATTTTTTGTTTATGAATAAAGGACAACCGACGTATACCGTTTTTAAAGGAAAAGGGCGTTGTCAGTGAACCGCATACTTTGATTACGGCCTCTGCGTCATTATACAATAGTTGGATAAAACATTAACCTAGAAGAAATGGCATAGACGGCGGAGGGGGGTCTCTAAAATCTATGTTGATAACCTTTTTCTGTTTTTTGCTTGTCAATTTTGTTTCCTGTGGCCCCCCCTAAAATTTCGGTTGATAACCTTTTTTTTTGTTTGCTTGTCAAACTTTTTACCTGTGTGAATCCCACCCACCCCCCCCCCCAAATAAAAAAAAAACATAGGGACGTTATGACATAATAAAACAAATCAGCTGGTGATGGCGCTACGCTATCGCATTATTTGACAGGCAAATTTTAGTGAGATCTAGATACGTAGGCCTATGCTCTTCATGAATTACAGCAAATCGTAATTTAAGTGTTCACTTTTCAAGTCAGTATTTTACTTATTTTCATCTCGGCCCTAGCTCGCACTCGTATCTGTTTAGTTAAATGACCATCCTGTTCATCGTTAAAAAAATGATTAAAATCCCATTTTTGGGGCGGAATATCAAAAATTTTCATCTCGCGCTTCGCGGTCCCATAAAATGTTTTGTTACATTCATGGCTACAAAAGTACTTAGAGTGTCCAGTTTTGGGTTGGAATACAAAAAAAAATCAGCTCGCGCTTCGCACTCGCATAAAATGCTTAGCAAAAGAACTTAGAATGTCTAAATTTAAGGTCAGAATATAATTTTATTTTTCAGCTCACGCAAAGTTGATTAGAGATGTGCAATCATACATGTACATGGTCACAAAAAGTACATAGAATCTCAAGTTCTGGGTCGAAAATTTCACAAATTGTCAGCTCGCGCTATGCGCTCCCATAAAATGTTTAGTTAGATACCCATCCTATTACCAAAAGTGCTTAGAATTTCCAAAATTCAGGTCAGAATATCAGAAATTTTCAGCTCGCGCTTCACGCTCGGATTAGTTATTTAGAGAGGTACCCAATCCTGTTCATGGTCACAAAAAATGATTTGAATCTCAAGTTTGGGTCGGAATATCAAAAAGTGTTCAGCTCGCACTTCGCACTCACATAAATGTTTAGTTAAATGCTTACGTTTAAGATTACCAAAAGAGCTTAGAATGTCCAAATTTAAAGTTAAAATATCACTTTTTTCAGCTAGCGCTCCGCGCTCGCATCAATCGTTTTCATAACATCGATACCCATCCTCTTCATGGTCACAAGAATCTCAAGTTTTGGGTTGAAATATCAAAAATTTTGAATTTGCACTCGCATGAAAAAATAAGTTTATTTAGATACCTAGCCTGATCGAGTCAGGGGTGTGCCATTTTTCGAAGCACCAAAGTCAGGTCGGACCACGGGGTGCAAAATCCTGGATACCCGCCTGCCTTATCAGATATTTCATCTTGTTTGTAAGAAAAAAAATAGATGTACATGAGATTTCATACGTAAGTGGGGACTAACCCCTAATCAAAAATCTAAAAAATCAGCTTTTAGCAGCTGACTGGGAAATATGTTGGTGAAAATATTTGTTCCACCCCCTCCCCCCCCCCCCCGCGATGTATCGTCGCCAATATGCAAAAGGATCATGTCCAGGAATCTCTCATGATCAAGATTTTTTTCTGTTAAATTCACATACATGTGTACTTGAATGAATCTTCTCCATATGTTTTAATTTACCATTTTAATCTTCTGTAGATGGGCCTAGAGCACAAACATTGAATAAACATTAACATTAAATGTTATTGTTTTGCATGCAATTGGGGATTCGCATACATTCGTAATTCCGAAGCTTCGTTATTCCGAATCCGAAGGTTCGTTAATCCGAAAACGAAATGAGGTTCGTAATTCTGAAGGTTCGTTTATCCGAAAACGAAATGATTAACGAACCTTATTTCGTTTTCAGACCAATGAACCTTCGGAACAATGAACCTTATTTCGTTTTCGGATTAAAGAACCTTCGGAATTATGAACCTCACTTCGTTTTCGGTATATCGAACCTTAGGAATAATGAACCAGGTAACGAACCTTCGGAATAACGCCACAAATGTTCGGATTAACGAACCCTTTTTACGTTTTTTCGGATTAACGAACATCGAGGTATAGGCAAATTATGTGCTGTTGTCGCTGTCATCTTTAAAGGGGAAGTTCACCCTGAAGAAAACTTTGTTGTAAAAATAGCAGAAAAGTTAGTAAAAAATATTGGTGAAGGTTAGAGGAAAATCCGTTAAAAAGAAAGAAAGTTATTTGAGTTCAAAGTTTTGGATTTGTGACGTCATAGACGAGCAGTTGCCCCATGTGTTATGTAATATAAAATGCATGAATTTCAAATTTTGTATGGTTCCTGATGACTTAATTTTATTTTCTATTCATGATCGGGTGTGAAATGATTTGTCTAATGATATACAAAAGGTACAGTAAAAACCATTTTCAATTTTCTGAGAAAATGACATTTCTTTGATTGTTTACCATTCGCTATGTATGAATGCTGCTCGCATATGACGTCACAAATCAAATAATTGAAATTGTAATAATTTTTTAATTATTTGATGAATTTTTCTCAAACCTTCGGCAATATTTTTTATTATTTTTTCTGTTATTTTTGCAATAAACATTTTGTCAGGGTGAACTTCCCCTTTAACTACTTCCCCATCTTTCTCTGCCCTCTTACCTCCCATTTCCAGCACAGAGAGAGAGGGGAAGAGAGAGGGGGGAGAGGGAGAGGAAGGAGAGGATGAAAAGGGGAAAGGCAAGACTCGCACGTTCCAAAATAACAATTTTTACCTGCTGTCATCTTATTTGCAGTCTCGAGTTTATTTTCCTCATTCACTTACGACCTTATCTCTTCACGTTCTTCCCATTCTTTATTTTATGGTCCCTTATATCTGTATAAACAGGTATTAAACGTTTAATGGGGAACTACCTCAGGTCGAAAATGATATGATTTAAAAAAAGTAGAGTAAAATGAAATGAGCAAACAATCTGAGTTATTTCATTTTTAAATTTTCATTATTTCGCAGATAATAGTTAATATATGTACATGTATGTATGTCTTCATGATTATGCCATGAACAAACGGGTGTTAACGCCCTTGCTTTCCTTTTTTTATTTTTGGGGCACAATTAACTTTGTGAATTTATTCTCTCATCTTTTTTATGTGTATGAAATCCTCTTCACAATAATTTAGTAATAATACAATTTGAATAATTTGATATCATTTGACAAAATACCAACGAAACAGAGGGGAGAAAATGACATAATCGGCTAACTCATTGTATATTCTATTCAGGATATCATGCATATATAGATGACACGTTTCAGCAAAATAACACAAAACTTGATTTGCCATGACTTCATTTTCGTCCAATTTTGAAGTAAGTAAGTTTCTTCTTCTTTTAAGGGGAGAGGGAGGGGCTTAGGCCTACTCATATTATTCAGAGTAGCTGGGAGGATACTTCTATTGACATTCACTCAAATACCTCCCCCCTCCTTTTGTCTTTTTCACTTGGTATTATTTGTATAGTGTATTATTTACCCCCACCTCCCTCCACCTTTTTCATTCATGCTCTTATAGTTTTCTTTTAGCACATGCCTCTCTTTCATGTTTTTTCCCCACATTCCTGTCTCTCATTTCTCTTCCTCTTTCCTTCTCTGCCCCTCCTAGTTGTATTTTATCACATATCCGTCTATTACGTCTGTTATTTCATTTTACTGTCTCTCTTTAATTCCCTCTCTTTCGTCATCTAACTCTCTCTCCCCCCCCCCCCCAATTTTTGTCTTCTATCACCATGGACTAGGTCCCTGCTTATACATTCTTTTTCCATAACCCCTCCTCTCTTTCTACTTCAAAGACATATTGAAATATTATGTATGTTGAATGTCGCATTAACTCATTTAACTAGCTGATATATTCATTTTTTAACATTTTATTCATATTCCTGTGCTAATGTAACTTGAATCAACATAAATGATTTATTACCCATAGTAGCAACATCAGCTTCAAAACTGTTCTTCCAATAGCCCTTGCATATTAACGCAATGCTATTATTACCCTTCTCTCTCAACTTAATGAGGGCTAAACTCGAAGGCAGAATGCCTCATTTTTAACAATTGTTGGTATGACTCCACTGGGATCGAACCCAGGACCTCCTTTTCTTGAGGCGGGCACTCTACCAATAAGCCATCATTCCTTGTTGGTATCTGTATGTTTTAAAATGCCATAAAAGAATATTGCACTCCTTTTGTACAATTATTTGCTTATTCAAAAACACAATCTGAGTTGCTTCAAACAAGGAAAAACAGGTATAAATATATACTTCAAAAATAGTCCATTGCTTTTATTGAAGATGACTGTAGCAGAGAATCTCTACCATCTCCACTCAGATCAGCTTGGTGCTGAATTCTATATGCAGTCTACACACTCTGTAGAATGACACATTCATCCTGAACCAAGAACTCCAACAGCTTTGTCCATCAGTGGTTTCAAAGGCAACCACTCCATGCAAACTGCCAGGCTCTACCACCTACATCCTGTGCAGCTTCGTGATTTATTCCAAAATGTACTTCTGGAGTCTTCACTCTGCAGAAGCATGAGTTCTTCTGAAAACAGAAAATCATGCTCGATCCAGAAAAGTTTGTCGCAAATAGTATCAACAAATCATTCAAGATCATGCTGTCTGGCAGTCTTTATCATCTTCCTTCAGTGTCTCTTGGCAATAAATTCCATGATGTACAATTGCAGTCTACACTCTTTTGAAGAATCCCTGAATCATCCTATACCACAAACTGCAACAGCTTTGTCCATCGGAGTTGGTTTCAAAGGCAAACATTTAATCAAATCGATCATTTCATACCATGCTAGCTGCCAGTCTCTGCCATTTCCATCCTGTGGAGCTTGGTAATAAATTCTAGAATGTACATCTGCAGTTTACATTCTGTAGAGTCATGAGTTCGTCTGAAACCAGGAACACCAGCTTTCTCCAGTGTTGTCTGTTGTTCTGCAGCACAGGTGTCCAGCTCTATCAAGATTCTCTCATCCATTCTCTTTGCTTCTTCAAATATTTTCTTATCCAGTGCCTGTTGTGAAATGACAGGAATTATTGAAATATTGAAACAGGTTGAATCTTTTGGGACAAAAAGACATCTGTCTCATTATTTTAGTCTGGAAATTTATTTCAATTTAGGCAATTAGATGTAATTTAGTCATTTTTTTTTATTTACACAAGGTCAACTCATGCCTTAACTTCAATATAATAACAATGAAATAAAAACTTCACTATCAAAATTGAATTTTGTAACTATTGCCAGGAGTGTCATGGAAGATACAACACTTTGAGATTTGCGCTTGTACATATGCAAAGACCCGATTTTAATTTTTACTAGGAGTAACTTGTATGAAATTGGAAGCCGGTCTAAAATACTTAATCCCATTATCCTGTAATTTATTTTCAGAAATCTGTCGTTTTGCTAAATTTATTATCCCCCACCCCTCTGACAGATCTCGAGGGCCCAGGCCTATCATGGCATCTCTGATCAAAAAAAGATATAATACACGTCTACCATTCATAAACAGCAAATATGATATGAGCTAAGTTAGCTAACATTTCTATGTGCTTCCAAATGCTCACTGTGCCTCCACAGTGCCCCTTTCAGGAACTCACTCACTTTTCATGAGTTTAGTGACACATTATTATTCAAATTGATAAAAACAACAGTAAGATTACACAATTTTACCCACCTCTTTTTCTTTCTCATTAGTGGCCTTGATACGTGGAATATTATGTGGTCTGCTCTGAGAATCTTGAATGGCTACCTGGTGTTTCTTCTGCATCTGGTATTTCTGGGCTGAAAATAGATTTGATAGTACATGTACATAAAAGTGAAATTCTCACTACTTTTGACAAGCTATTTTATATCTGAGCTAGAACTATTTTCTTTGGCGTAATAGGACTGGGTCCAGTTTCATAAATAATAGCAAACAGTCTGTTGGGACCACAAATATTTGCCCATCTTTGACTCGGTACATGAGTAAAAAACACATATTTGGAATCTTCTGATCTACTAATTGCTACATTTTTTGGTGATCATTTGGCTTATTGAAGGTCACCTAACGGCCACCACACACCACGATCTGATTTTGGAACAGATCACATTTTGCTCATTTTCTGAAAGTGTGAATAGAAAATATCATTTCATTTGAGGTTAAAATTAATTGAAAGAATGCTAATATCACCATTATGAAAGATTGCAAGCCTTAATTTTGAAGTAAAGGCCAAATTGGTTTCAAATCGTAGCCAATTGTACAACTGCTATGATGTCACTATGACTAGATATCAAATTTGCTTTTATTCTAAGAAGGATGCGATGATCAAGAATATTACACAGTAAGACATTTCATGTTTCAATAATAGCATCAAATTCTGCTACATTTTATTCCAAAATCGGGTCGCAGACCAATCGTAAGGTGTGCGGTCGCCTTTAGGCAGGGACAACTGTACTTACATTTGTGACTACTATGGAGTCTTGCTCTCTGTTCCATTAGTTTTCTCTCCATCATCTGTTGTATCTCAGAGAGATGTTGGACAATCTCAAAGACAGTTCCATCCAGCAGAGATAAAGCAAGGTTAGATATGGTCGTGTAGGGAAGTCGCTGCTGAAAATTCCTGTTTATAGAAACAATTATTGCATACCTGAATTGTGTATCCTAATCCATGATCCATTCAAATAAAGTAAAATCTGCACTTAAGTTGATCTTTTGGGACCACAGAAATCTGACTTTAATAACACATGTTTTGCATTTTCTATTGTCTGAGAAAATGCTTCAACTTAGGCCATTATTCAAATCAAGGAAGGCCCTGTAACAAAATAGCAAATCAATTGTAAATATAAATCATCAATGTGTGTCTAGATGAAATCCATCCTCAGAAATACAACTGACTATAATAATTCTTTTTACCGGTTAATCATCTAAGAATCATTCATATACTAGAATTGCCATTAATAGTGATATTACATCTAATAGATTGATTGGAAAGCCCATTATTTCTGAAAATTCTGAAACATGCTTCCTTTTATTTCAACATTTTAATTTCACAAATTGAATTAGCATCTTTATTTCAGCACAATTTCTTGGAACAGAGAGAAATCTGTTTGACTTGTATGACCTAAAAATTGCTTGAACTTAAAGAAGATTGACTAAGACAGACTGTAGTATGGTACTCACATAGGAATCTGCCGAGCCATGTCCTGTAGCTGACTTAGCATAGTATAATGACGTTCTTGCTTCTGTCTTTTGATATCCACTTCTGATATCATATAAGCCCCTTCTTGAAAACTCTCCTGCCCTGCATCCCTGGGGTCCATCTTTATGAATGGCCTTTTGTCTATGTACACTGTTGGGATACTTGAATTGAAAGGCAAACAAGCATACATATTGGTAACACGCAAGACCAGCAGGAAGCTTTTCCATACACATCAATGAATGATGCGCTTGAACATGTCACCTCCGAAAGGGACTTGGGTGTTGTAATTGATGATAAACTCAGCTTTGAAGAACACATGCAATCAAAAATAAACAAGGCCAACAGGCTTATGGGCTTGATCAGACGAACTTTTGTTTATCTTGACAAAAATAACTTTGCTCTGTTATATAAGTCGCTTGTCCGACCACAAGTTGAGTATGCCCATGCTCTGTGGAACCCTATACTGAAGAAACATATACATGCATTAGAGAACGTACAAAGAAGGGCAACAAAATTAGTCCCTGAATTAAGGAAGCTTTCCTATCCACAACGACTTAAACGGTTAAAAATCCCAACTCTGGCGTATCGAAGAGTTAGGGGTGATATGATTGAAACATATAAACACTTTAATAGTTATGATCAATGTACAAAACTTAATCTAGAAGAAAAATATAGTGAACATACCAGGGGTCACAGTAAAAAATTGTTCATACCAAGGACAAAGACCCAAAAATATAGGAATTCTTTTTATGTTAGAATACGTAAGACATGGAACAGCCTAAATAATGATGTCACTGCCCCAAGTGTGCACAGTTTTGAAGCTGCCCTGGATAGATGCTGGAAAAATGAGCCAATAAAATATGACTACGAAAGCCCTGTTCCCGGAAGTGAGCCAGCCATCTTGAGGAGGAAAAACCTAGAACTGAATACAGAGGCATAACATGCCTACATTCAGAAACTTCCCTAGGTATCCCTAGGTATCACTATAAAATGCATATCAGATGTAAAATACAAAAGTTATAAATGTAAAATATTTTATTTTTAGGGAGTGATGAGCACAACGAATGTTGCTGCCCTCTATGTCTGTTGATCAAAACAAACCCCAATTATCAAGTATAAATCCAAAGTACTCACAAGACTAATGCGACAGATGTTAGTCATCAAAAAATAGTTGTCATACATACAATAGTTTATTCTGTTAGCTTGGTGCACTACACAATCAAACAGCTAGGGCAAGAACTATTGGCATGAGTATAGCCTTGTATGACAGTCATTACAAATCACTGTCATATAGCTTTATTTTATTAGCGTTGTGTCCCTATCGCGATCAATACCTGGATGGAGCTCGTATGCTGCCGCACGTGCACGTACATGTACGACCTTGAGGCTACAGAATAGCACTCTCGGGAGCACTCTATGACACAATTCACAAAATAACAGTACATGGGGCCATATCAATGCTTTAAAGGCCAAGTCCACCTCAGAAAAATGTTGATTTGAATCAATAAGAGAAAAATCACACGAGCACAATGCTGAAAATTTCATCAAAATTGGATGTAAAATAAGAAAGTTGTAACATTCCAAAGTTTCGCTTATTTTATATGAACGAGCCAGTTACATCAAAATTTGCCCCGGGGACCTCGACACGTCTTCAGTACGTGTTCAGGCTGCCGCAGTAACATCAAAATGAGAGAGTTGATGATGTCACTCACTCACTATTTCTTTTGTTTTTTATTGTTTGAATTATACAATACATATAATTGAATTGGCCAAATCGTGGTTTAGGGAACCACTCGTAGATTTGTGTACGCGCACTTGTGTACAAAGTGAATGGAGGTGGAAATAGGGAACCGTGCGTGTGACTGAATAAAGCACTGCTGTATGAAGTGAACGGTGGTTCCCTATATCACGATAATGCCATTGAATTATATAATAAATCCTACCTGTAGATTCCCCACAGGCAGGATGGTAATGAACTCTTGGGTGGCTAGGCTAGCTAGCTCTGGCAACAGGCATCCTAGCGCGAATTGAATGAAAAGTCCCCCGAAACTCCCGGCGGCCTCATCTCAGACGTCGCCCCGGTCTTTTCATGCCAGCGTGCGCGCGCATGCAGAGCTCAGTCAGATATTTGATGATACTCGCTCTCTCATACTACTCAAAATTGTATAATCAAAATTAATAAATCGTTTGAATTTTCTTTTGTGTGTTTAAATAATAAGTGACCTCACAAATCTAACACAACTTTAGAAATGCCTGAGAAAAAGACACGTCTTGACTCCGGCTCTTTCTGTTTTCCTTTCTTGTTTGCGCATGTAATCTGAATGGTATCGATCATGATTATCGATATGCAAATTAATTATGCACGAACCTTTAAATTTGAAAATCGGTATGAAAACTTAGTTGGAATTCTATTTCCATACATCAAACTCAATAATATTTACTTTTAAAATATTATGTAGCTATTTTAACGAATAATTCTACAAATATGTAGCTGATTAGTTTGTTCTTAAATAATAAATCTTATGCAAATTTCCCTCATGAATATTGTTATGATGATCAGCCAATGAACAGCTTTCTTTTTCGGCTCTTTAAATACGGCGCATCATTGGAACTTCATTTCAGAGTTCGATATCGGCACGAGCAGGTGAGCCTCTTTGTCTCCTTAAATTTGTTTCATATTTTTACTAAAAAGAAAAGAAAATTGATACGAATTAGTTTGTTTTGAGATTATAGAAACTACTGTAAATAATGTGTTGCTTCATTTTTTTTGTTTTTTTGATGTGAAGTCAATGATTTTGATGATGTTTTCTGGTATAGGGTAGGAATGATCTGTGTGTGTCAGAATTGCAGAAAGAGTGTGACTGTGAGTGTGCAATGCATGTCATGACTGCGCTGACTGAAGACATAGTCGGGCAGAGTCTGAGAAGTGAGAAAGTTTAAGTTCATCTTTATTCATCCATATTGGAAATTTGTTTTGTTAACAACTTAAAGTAAAAAAAAATGCTTTTCAAATATATCAAATAAAACCACTATTCATTACCTACCCAGTTGTGTATCCGGACGGGTTGTGTGTGTCCAGACGATTCAATTTTAGAATGTCATTTGGAAAAATTTACAAGCGAAGTTTCATCAATTATTAGTACAAAATGTTAGGAAATATTATAAAGAACAAAATAGATAATGATTACAAGTACCGTAATGAATTTTTTTTTTTAGTGTAATCCACAGACAAAAAAGAAGGCTTCAAAAAGATAAAGTATCCGGACACCCGACCCCCCATCCTATTATAAGAACAGTGAGTGACAGTGTCACTGTCACTAAAAAAGTGTCAGTGAAACTAGGCCTAAGTAAAAGTTAAATTCTGGATCAAAGTAAAAACCATTTTAGAAGGTCTATTCTCAATCTTGGTATCTGGTACTGTCTGTACTGTAGGAATGGGGGGTTGGGCGTCTGGGCACTTCATATTTTTGAAGCCTTTTTGGCTTTGGATAAGGGGTCTACACAAAAAAAATATGATTATAAATTCAATCGTTATCTTGAGTTTTGCTCTGTAGACTCTAATATTGCTTTAAGTTAAAGGGCAAGTCCATCCCAACAAAAACAAAAAGATGATTTTAATATAAGAAAAATCTAACAAGGATAACAATTAAAAATTCATCAAATCGGATGTAAAAAGAAAGTTATGACATTTTTAAAATTCAAATTTTGCTTGATTTCACACCAGTTATATCCTGGTCGGTATGCAAATGAGGGGACAGATGACATTACCCACTCACTATTTCTTTTGTATTCTGTTACATGACATATGACATGTCTGATTTTCTCCATATAATCCTGTTAAAAACAAAATTTTATTCCTCCCTGAACATGTTGCGTTGCATTAACCCCTTTATTAACTTTGTTTAACATGTGGTTAAAGTCAAGTTTTACATTATTTGCAATTACAATGTATGTAAAAATTGGAATATGCCTATTTGTGTAATTCAGACAAAAAACAAGAGAAATAGTGAGTGATGGACATCATTAACTCATTTGCATGTGCACTATTTGGAGAAAATAAGCAAAACTTTAAAATGTCATTTATAACTTAATATTTTACATCCAATTTTGATATTTTCAGCATAAATTTATGCTTGTTACATTTTCCTCTATTGATCCAAAAATCAAATTAACATTTATCTGGGGCGGACTTGACCTACAACAGCTTCTAAATACTAAAAATTTATAGAACTTTTCCAAATGGCTGTTTTTTTTTAAATCAGTTGTTTTTTTAAATCAGTTGTCTGGACACACATTATTATTATTATTATTATTATTATTTTATTTGGCATTCAAAAGACAAAGAATACAAACAGATCAAAGACAAGATCAATCAAACTTGTACATGATAGAGAAAATAAGACCTGGATGAGAGTTGGAGCGGCTGCCTGGGTATGGAAAAGGCTAACTTAATAGCCATAACCCACAGGTCTTCCTCCCCAAACCTCCCAACCCCATCCAGGTCATAACAGTAATGGTGAAAATAAAAATAAGATATTTACATGTAGAATCGGCAAAATACAATGGTCATTCATGTGACTTTGTCACCTCAAGTCAACCCCCACAATGCCTCCCCAATCACATCATTATGTATCTACAAGCATGAGAATGATAAGCATCAAACATTAAAGCAATCGTAAATTTAAAATTGTAAATAATATTGCATCTACCATGAATAATGGTAGGGTAGATAAGATACCCCCAAAATACGCAGTGCCCTTTTCTCGACATTCGCTTATCTGCGGCTGTCAAATTTTGACAAGGATGTGCATGCCTCACATAAAGGGGTACTGGGACCTGGGTTGAAAATATTTTTAGAATAAATAGAGAAAAAAACACAGCAAAATGCTGAAGATTTCATCAAAATCTTATATGGTTATATTGCATTTTGAATTTTTATTTTGCAAACTGTTAAATGTTGTATGTCATGAATATTAATTAAGTGGGCTGATGTCACATCCCCTGGGGGCGTTTCATCAACATTTTCGTCTGACAAGTTGTCAGATCTGACATCTTTCCTTGATTCTGATTGGCTGAGAAGCACTGTTACTATGGTAACTGTCGGATAAAACAGGACTTGTCAGATAAAACGTCCGACAAGTCCTTTCATGAAACGCTCCCCCGATCCCCACTTTTTTCTTTATTACATGAAATCATTGTTTCATTTTTTGACATGTGTGAATGAGTATGTCTCTCCAAAAATCATGAAATAATTTGCAGCTAAATGAATATCTTAAAGGACAAGTCCACCCCAGCAAAAACTTGATTTGAATAAAAAGAGAAAAATTCAACAAGCATAACACTGAAAATTTCATCAAAATCGGATGTAAAATAAGAAAGTTATGGCATTTTAAAGTTTTGCTTCATTTCACAAAACAGATATATGCACATCTCGGTCGGTATGTAAATGAGGAACTGATGACATCACTCACTCACTATTTCTTTTGTATTTTATTATATGAAATATGAAATATTTTTATTTTCTATTCATTGTCATGTGAAATGAAGTTTCATTCCTCCCTGAACACATGGAATTCCATTATTTTAACATTTTGTGCTTCAATCAAGGAGGTCCTAATCGTCAAATTCGTAAAAATTGAAATATTGTATAATTCAAACATTAAAAAACAAAAGAAATTGTAAGTTACATCGACTCTCATTTGGATGTACATGTAACTGGCTCGTTCATAACTATTTTTTTTAAAATAACCGAAACTTTGAAATGTCGTAACTTTCTTATTTGACATCCGATTTTGATGAAATTTTCAGCATTGTGCTTGTCTGGTTTTTCTCTATTGATCCAAATCAACATTTTTCTGAGGTGGACTTGACCTTTAATGTAGATCAGTTGTCAATCCAAATTTTTTTAGTTCTTAGCTAAAAAATTGAATAAACCTAATTTAATATAAATGAAATATGACATCAGATTGCTCATTGATATTCATGGAGATATGCATAACCGTTTCACCGGAATAATGCAAAATGAATCTTATTTAAGGGGTACTCCAGGCTGAAAAATTATGACTTAAAGAAAGAAAAATGATGAATAAAAGAAAGAAAAATAATGACTTAAAGAAAGAAAAATAAGACAAATCACTGAAAATGTAATCAAAATTAGCCAATCCCAAGGAATAACAATTTTTTTTTTAATATTTAAAAAAAATCAGTTTTAAATGCTGCCTATATCCTTTGTTTTCTGATCACCATTTTAATGACTTTGTTGCTATATTGCTATTCCTCATGCAATGATCACATGATACAAAAGTACATGTAATAGGCCTATTCATGAACATATGATTAGATATGAAAGCATAACTTTCCAATAATAAAGTTTTACTTAAAGGACAAGTCCACCCCAACGAAAACTTGATTTGAATAAAAAGAAAAATCAACAAGCATAACAATTTCATCAAATAAAATTCATCAAAATCGGATGTAAAATAAGAAAGTTATGACATTTTAAAGTTTCGCTTCATTTCACAAAACAGGAAGCATATCTCGGTCGGTATGCAAATGAGGGAACCGATGACATCACTCACTCACTATTTCTTTTGTATTTTATTATATGAAATATTTTGATTTTCTTGTTATTGTCATGTGAAATGAAGTTTCATTCCTCCCTGAACACGTGGAATTCCATTCTTTTAACATTTTGTGCTTCAGCTAGGCAAGGAGGTCCTAATCGTCAAATTTACTGTTTGTGAAATGAAACGAAACTTTAAAATGTCATAACTTTCTTATTTTACATCCGATTTTGATGAAATTTTCAGCATTGTGCTTGTCTGATTTTTCTCTATTGATTCAAATCAACATTTTTCTGAGGTGGACCTGACCTTTAAATGTTTTTCATATTCACGATTGTTCTCAGATGAAATCAATGTTGGGGGAAAAAGATACTATTTCTAAAATTTAATAACAAAGTAGGACAAGTCCACCCCCAATAAGTAGACTTCGATACATGTAGATAAAATGGAACATTTTCAATTGAAATCAAATTGTGTTTAATGAGAAAGATGTCGGGTTTCAACAAATTTTCCATGTTATGCTATTTTATTGACTTTGTTTTTTTTTTTTTTTATTCATTCAACTGCCTTTTAAATAAATTGTGCTATATTTGTACATATTGTAGATCTACATGTACATGATGTATGGTACATTGAAGAGCAGTTTGGCAGGTGACATTGTGTCTGTATTAATCATACAATGTTTGGAAAATGGGTCACATTTTATGGGAAAAAATCTATAATTTTTTTTTCTATTTTTGTTGCAGATAAATTTCAGCTTTGAAAATACCACCAAGCAACTAAGGTCTATTTCCAAACAGAATCCAAGGTCTGAATTCATTCCTGCAATCTTCTTCCTTTACTCGCTGAGCTACATAACTGAAACAACATGCCTGGAATTGAGAATAACAGGCTTAAGGCCTTCAAGAACAAGAACAAGGATACTTCTGTAAGTGAAATGTCATCGTTGACAACTTCAAAGCTTTGAATTACATAATGTTCAAAGTTAAAAGTAGATAATTGGCAGTGTAATAGTGATAGTACAGTTTAATAGTTTCATGGGTTTTTTATATTTGAAATTCTTTGATCAGTAGTTGTAGGAAGTATAATATGGAAAATTAGAATGATATATTTGAGTCACTTTAGTAAAAGTTAGTGCTTAGTA
This sequence comes from Lytechinus variegatus, assembly GCF_018143015.1. NCBI lineage: Eukaryota > Metazoa > Echinodermata > Echinoidea > Temnopleuroida > Toxopneustidae > Lytechinus > Lytechinus variegatus. Next base: position 15,751,967 of record NC_054743.1, on the reverse strand, counting down.
TTTGTAAGACATTTGGGGTACAGTATTATTTCAATTCCAAGGAAAATTATACATTTGAAGTTTAGATTGTACACACTGCACTGACTGCAGTGTACTTTCAAAGTTGTTAATTCTGATCTTATTTCAATGAATGGATATTTGGGGAGTCTGCTTGTGAAATCTTGTTTACTTACTGTTGTAAAACTTCCATAAGGTGGTATTCTGATAATTAAACCTAGGTTTAAACCTAGTCTAAACTAGAATTTTAAGTCACACTTTATGGAATACTGGGCTTCATGGTATTCCATATTTGTGGCAAATGAAATTCATTATGATTCATGTATATTTTCATATTCTGCCCATTTCACGACTTGAATAATTATTGGACAACTTTTTGCAGCAGGATAAAAACAATTATCAATTAGTAAATAACTTGACAATGGCATTCCATAAAAGTACAGTCCATTTTAAACCAGGCTTAACAAAACAATGTTTATACCACCCATAGACTTTAAATGAATGTTTGCTCTTACAATGGTATTTTATGATTAATAGGAACTACGAAGAAGGCGTAATGACATGAGTGTTGAGCTACGCAAGGCCAAAAGAGATGAACAGATGCTCAAGAGAAGGAATGTTAACACAGAAGAAGAGCCAGTTAGTCCCTTGCAAGAAAAGAAACAGGTTATTCATTAAGATACTACTTATAAATGATGCATGCAGATTAAGATCTCAGAAGTCAAACTAGTATACAAATAATGCATGCACATGAGTTCATTATGCGATCTATCCTCAATCGAGTTCGTTATGCGATCTATCCTCACTCGAGTTCATTATGCGATCTATCCTCACTCGAGTTGAGGCTCTGTTCAATCAATTGCACAAAGCCATTAGGCTGAGTGTGATGGGTTGAACAGAGCCTCAACGAGATTGGATGGGTCGCATAATGGAAGAATGAAAACATGTATCAGTTGGTTTGTACGACTCTTCTAGATTGTGTTATTTGACAAAATAGAAAGAAAAAAATTCAAAAGCAGATGGAATTAAAATATTATTTTCCTTTCTCTGGCAACTCATTTTTCTCTAACGTTATTTTCCCCATGTATGAAAGCAGTTAATTATTTTCATTCTTTTGTGACACGCTTTGATTAATGAATTTAAATGCGCACAGTCATCCTTGTTAATGTGTTTACTTCGATGCGCCAAACACACACACATACAAATAGAAAATGTATGTACACACACCCATGCTCAGTGTTACACACAGAAGAAGAGAGCTCATCAACCAACGGAAAATAAAAAATGCATTGTCGCTGTGCAATGGAAAATAAAATTTGCATGCAGCACAAAATGGATCAAATATTGAATGGCTTTCAACCAATCTTTGTACGAGCTGTATAATATTGTTTCTTGATTCTGCTGTGTATTGACAAGAGTTCTGTATTGAATTAATCAAATTTTTTATTTAAAAATTACTTCCAGCCCACTGTTCAGATGACCATTCCAGAAATCTGCAAAGCAATTGCTTCAAGTGATTCCACAACACAGTTCAATGCAGTACAAACAGCAAGGTAAACCCACATTTTTTCTCCAATGTTGTGCATACATATATACTATGAATCTTAAGCTCATTTTCTTTTTTTTTATAATAGTTGCAATGTTCTTTGTGTTTTTCATCTCTGTTTGTTTTCATATGGAGTTCATTTATTTACTGTTTGTCAACAGGCGAATGCTGTCTCGTGAACGTCAGCCTCCAATTAATCCAATCATCAAAGCAGGACTAGTGCCTAAATTTGTCAACTTCCTTGGCCACAGTGATAAGTAAGTAATATCATTGCCACTAGGCCATTTAGTCCCTTTCAAATTATGCAAGAATATGTTTATTTTTGCTTATGTTTGTTTTATCACAGCATATATTTTACTCACATTCAAACAAGTTTCATGAAAGTAGGAAAAACATAAATCAACAACAATAAATGTAGCTTGAATGTTACTAGTTTGACAGTGGTTAATATCTTTGTGTATTTTTCATTGAAAGATTTGATTCATTTGATTGACTTGCATTCATTAAAAAGAATTATTTCTTATTTCTGTCTGCATGTGTATAATGTAGGACTTTGTTCATGTATTCTAGTTTGAAAACTCAAAGTTATCACTGACTTATGTTTTTGTTATTGATCTCTAGCCCAACAATGCAATTTGAAGCTGCATGGGCCTTGACCAACATTGCCTCAGGAACCCCAGAGCAAACCAAGGTTGTTGTCAGTGAAGGTGCTATTCCAGCCTTTGTCAAGCTTCTATCATCATCCCATCAGAATGTGTGCGAGCAGGCTGTTTGGGCCCTTGGCAACATTGCTGGTAAGTTGAAAATTTAGCTTAAGTCTGCGTTCTTTTCACTCCTCAATGAAGTGGTGACCCTTGCAAGAAATGTTTTTTTTTTTCTTTTAGTCTGTTCAAGTCAACCCTTTCTTTGATAGTTCAAATATTCTGCTAATTTGAAGTAATTTTTCGGGCCCGAACATGCAGATGCTTTGATTGCATCTTGAAAAGAAGAATTGTAATTTCACCTAATTGGAGCAGATTTCTGTGGTTCTAAGAGATTTAACTTGGGCAGATTCTCTTGTAGTTGTAAACTATAATGAAATGGACAAGAAACTTTAGGTCAGTTTCCAGTGATCTCTGTATACTGCAATTTACTACCACAGGTTTTCCACCAAATTATGTTGTACTATAAAATCTATGGACATAATTGTAGGTCACATAAACAAGAAAATGCAACACGTTATAATTAGTTTTTCTTTTGGACACCAGGTGATGGTCCCGAAATGAGAGATGTAGTGACACGCCATGGTATCCTCCAGCCTCTGTTGGAACTCTATCAACCTTCCACTCCTGTAAGTTTAATGTTATGATTTTTTAAGGTTCAACAGTTTGTAAAAAAAAATATATTGCACATTTTTTGTTGGGGGTTGTGTACTTTAGTCCTTCAAATATTTGTACAGTCGTTCCATTGATAACCAGGCAGAAATTAATACCAAGCAACATGATTTCTGATCTTCCCATTGGATTTTTGTACTGAAAATTAAGACTAAAAAAATAATAAAGATTTAGCAAGACCCTTCTGAAGCAGATGTCTCAAAGCTTTTGTGTTCATAATCGAGAGTTTTTATGAAACATTGTGTATTGCCTCCTTTGGAGTGAAGACCGTGTTTGTTTGTATTGTATTTATTTATGATGTATTTGTAAATTAAATCCTATTCAAAATTCCTTTTTATACTTACAGGTTCCATTCCTGCGTAACGTTACCTGGACATTGTCCAACCTCTGTCGCAACAAGAGTCCACCCCCATGTGATGAGGTGGTGTCTGGTGTTCTCCCTGTACTTCAGTCCCTCATCCACCATTGTGATAAAGAAATTGTTGCAGATGCCTGCTGGGCTCTTTCTTATCTCACAGATGGCAGCAATGATAGAATTGAAGTAAGTGCCATCCTAATTAGGTGGTCTGTCTATGACAGATCACCTATTGATTTCGTCAGAATTTTCTTTATTTCTTTCTTCCTATCTTTATTCATTGTACCTATTTTTTGTCGCCAACTTTTCTCGAAATTGGCTGAATCAATTTTGCTGATTTTTTTGTCATATATAGAATCTATCATAGAGACGGCAAAATAAGCTTTTCAAGGTCATGTGGTCATGATGACGTCATCTACGCGCCATTTTGTAAAATTCTTCATTTGATCATATCTTCATTATCAATTATCAAAAATTAACAATATTTACATGACATTAACTTCATGTCAGGGGTCAAATGCCAATGTCATCAAAGGTCATGTAGAGGTCATGACGCGCGCGTACGCGCGCGTCAAAGGTAAAAAAATCGTCCAAATGACCTATAAAATTTTTTGGGTACGTTTCAGGTCATTTTAAGCATTTCAAAAATTTGCGCGCGCGCACATATGCGCGCGCGTTTCCGCGCGTTACACCTTAACGCAACGCAGAAAAACCGTTTCTTTTAATATCACTGCATTGCTAATAAAATTCTGAGCAATTTGATACCTTGATCAACCTTCTACAACCATTAATAACGAAATTAACACCCGTTAAACTTTGCAGCATGTGTGCGCGCGAGCTCTCACTATAGGCCATATATGGGCAAAAACATGCCTATTGCAAATTCACTGTAGCTCTTTAAATAGTCCGTTGACCCCCAATTTTTTTTTCATATATCGATAGATTATGAGTTGTAAATTTGATTTCATGTCACCATTGTCCCTAAATTATCTCGTGACGTCATCAAATAGGCGCCCAAACTAAAAATTTCATTTATTCAAAAATGACGTCATCAAATTTATGCAAATTTGGCTGTAACTTCTCGAATATAAATCATTTTTCGCCCAGATTTCGATATGTTGTAGTTTAGAAGGTACTCTTTCTCCTCAGTTACATGAATATTCGTTTTGAGGAACGCATCATTGCGTAAAACAGCGATGAAAAGAGGCATGTCATTTTTCCTCATTTTGCGTGTAATCTCTATGGGACATGACTTTTTCCCAAAACTAGATTCGACATTCCTCTATTTCGTGAGCCATATCTCCATTTTTTCTTGTCAGCTTTCCTTGAGCTTTTAACATGTTGTAGCTGAGATTCTGGGCTATCGGAAGTGTGCCCTTCATTTTTGGATCAGATGCCGGGATCATGCCCGTATTTCACTTGCAAAATTGGAATTGTAATTTTCAAAATTGCTTACGTGTAATCTCTATGGGGAATATCGTGGCTCAATGGATAACGCATTTGACTTGCTTTCTCGAGGGCGGAGGTTCGATTCCTGGGGTAGAAAAGATGATTTTTTTTTCATTTTTTTTTTCTTTTTGCCACCTCTTACATGATCCTTTATGATAATTAAAAGGTATGAAAGTTAAAATTTAGCAAGATAAAACAGATTATAATTGTTTTTTTCATATCACATGTATTTTGTGTGTAATCTCTATGGGACATGACTTTTTCTCAAAACTAGATTCGACATTCCTCTATTTCGTGAGCCATATCTCCATTTCTTCTTGTCAGTTTTGCCGGAGCTTTTAATATGTTATAGCTGAGATTTTGGGCTTTCGGTAATGTGCCCTTCACTTTTTGATCAGATGCCGGGATCATGCCCGTTTTTCACTTGCAATATTGGAATTGTAATTCTCAAAATTGCTTACGTGTAAAGTCTATGGGAAACATTAATAATCACATTGAGCAATGGTCAAAATTTATTCTTAGGATGTCTAGAATCAAGATTATCAATCATATCTAAATTATTCATTTTATACACTAGCCGACTCTGAATGAAAAATCATGACAGACCACCTAATTCGTCCGCATGACGAATTAAATTCTAGTTTTTTTTTTGTAATTTCACCATTCCTTTTATGAACTGCTCATATATTTAGAAAGACAGAATAATCTTCCAAGTATCGCATCGCACTTTGATTCCTTATGCAATATAGTAGCCAAATGTGAGCTTATGTTAAAATTATGCAAGTTGCACAAATACTGAGTTTGATTTTTGTCTCTCATTTCCCTACAGCTTGTCATCAAGGCTGGTGTTGTGCCTAGAGTTGTTGAACTTCTGAGGAGCAATGAAATCTCAGTAATAGTGAGTATTCTTCTTAGAGTCTTCCTAGTGATTTGGTGCCCGTTGCAGAAAGAGTTGCAATCAAATACAACTAAAAAAATCTTGCTAAACTTGATTTGCAGCCAGTGAAGCACCTGCATTTGACACAAAGTTTACGTTTAAACGCAACCCTTTCTGCAACAGGCCCCCGGTTCTTTTTTTTTTAACCAGGATGATTAATTTTTCATGTATAGCATGTTAATGTACATTTTGGTTTCCAAAGTCTTATAAATTGTATAATTGTATTCTCGAGACTGTTTCCTTGAGCCCTGAGAACACTATATTTAGACTTGCACCATGTAGTGTTATACAATTTTATTGATATTTTTAAGTAATATCACTACTTAGTAGTATCACTAGTGTAACTTCCTAGACTTCAGGTAGATTTCAGCCTTGTTTGTGCTAGTGTATCTTTCATTTTCATGCCCTTTTTTTCTCAATTTCTCCGTTGTAGACGCCTTCTCTAAGGACAATAGGAAACATTGTTACAGGAACTGATGAACAAACACAGGTAAGACTGTAGCCATGGTCCAGTATGACACAGAAAAACAAATGTCAGTGTAGAATAGATTTGTGTGTAAATGTTGGAAAAACAGCAGTTGTGTTTGATTCAATTTTTTTATTGTTTTAGTCATTAGATTATTGACTTTAGAGTATTGACTTTAGTTGTTTAAAATCTAGGTAATGCAATTTGTCAAAGTTAACCCTATCTAGCCTGGGGTATTTTTGGAGATCATATTGCCAAGGGGGAGGGGCTCATAGCCCCCCCCCCCAAAAAAAAAAAAAGTTGTGCAAGACTTGTTGGTAAAAAGTCAGCGAGCAAGAAGGTAAAAACAATTTGTGTGGCGAAAAACATTGCGCAAATCATTGAGGGGGGCCTCCAAGCCCCCCCCCCCCCCCCGGCCTAGATAGGGTTAATGTCTGTTATTGTTGATTACAGAATTTATTTAATCACATGTATGTAATTTTTTGGTGTAGTGGCTTGTACCCAATATCTTTGGCATTCTCATTTATTTCACTTTTTGTGCCGCACTAGCTCTTAGATTCATAATATTGTTCACTCTCCAAGTGATGAGAATAAATAATGCATTTTCTTCATTCATATCTTGGCAGACTGTAATTGATTGTCAAAGCTTGCCAGTGTTTGTCAGCCTCCTACAACATCCCAAGCAGAACATCCAGAAAGAAGCTTGCTGGACCATTAGTAACATCACCGCAGGCAATGTACAGCAGATTGAGTCTATCGTCAATGCTGGGCTCCTTCCCCCACTTGTTGGTGTTTTAGAAAAGGTAAATCTAGCATTGGATTTCCAAACAACTGCATAATTATTTAGTTTACACCAATAACTGGCAGACAGCTAAATGGTTATTTGGGGGGAAGTTCAGAGTTTAATGGATTGTACAATACAGTCGAGTCTGCTTGAATAAACTATTAACTAAGTCTGACTGGTAAGCAAATGTCTTTTAATAAGTCAATTTCTCCCAAGTCAAACAAATTTTATGTGTGATTTGAGCTGATTCACTTGGACTTTCTATGACATTACAGTATCTAAATTATTTTATAGATATTGCTTTAGGTATTTGCCATCCAAAATAGAGTATGTTTTTTATTGGTATATTGTGGGGTCAAGGACCTTGGAGTGTCTGTCCAATGGAAGGGGAATGTTGCATCATTTGCTTTTACCTTCTTTCAACCTCTTTTTCCAAAGGGTGAATACAAGAGCCAGAAGGAAGCATGTTGGGCAGTGACCAACCTGACCTCAGGAGGGTCAGTAGAACAGATTGTACAGATGGTCCAAGCTGGTTGCATCAAACCACTCTGTGATCTTCTAAATGTCAAGGAGGCAAGGATCATCCAAGTCATTCTAGATGCCCTAAAAAATATCCTCTCTGTAAGTATTCGTAGCTTCACATTCCTGCAGAGATAATTGCCGGCCCGCCCAATTCCACAGTAAGGCTCCAGAAAAATGGCCCGACTCATGCCCTACTATCATCACCTTCTTCAGAAAGAAGAAATACTCCTGGGGTATTTCAAAGCTTGGTATTACCGTGGGGGGCCACTATGGCTCCCCCCCCCCCTCCCGAGATCTTGGCCATGGGTCGCCCGATTGCCTCAAAATTTTGCACAAGGGTCAAGAATTACTTAATCTACAAAGTCGTATAGCTAAATTTACAAAAGTCCTTGTATTTTTTTATTAATTTATGCAAGAAATCATAGATGTTATTTCTCACTAAATAAAGCCTCGGGAATAGCATTTTTTTATACAAATGTCTTTCATAACTATCTCATCAGTTCCTGAAAGAAAAGGATAGGTTGTGGTAATTATTTCTTATATTCGACAGGGGGGGAAGCATAATGCCCCCCCCCCTGGAGTATTAAGGTTAACCAAATAGGTAATTTGTCACCACAAAGCAAAGGTAGAAGTGACTGAGCCCTGTTTTAAAATTTGTTTGCATCATTGATTTTTTTTTATGTAGGCTGCTGACAAGCTTAAACAGCTTGACATTGTCTGCGAAATGATTGAGGAAGCCGAGGGCCTGGATAAAATTGAAGCACTTCAACAGCATGAGAATGAGAATGTCTATGAGATGTCACTTGAGATCATCGAAAAGTACTACTCACCACAGGTACGTGTATTGGGTTATATTATTTGCAGTGCTTGTGCAATCAGCAATGCTTTGGCTGCATTCATGAGACTTTCGATTAATACAAGTAGACAACCTTCATTATAGTGCCACCTAATCTGTAAACATGCAATGGCTCCCCCCCCACACACACCATTGATATTTTGCTTTTAAACTTATTGGCCCGTATTCTGAAGTCAGGTTTAACTTAGACCATGGTCTAAGTCTCGTGCTAAAATTATGAGAAGCCAAAAGGGTAAAAAATTTAATTAAGTTGTATGTCTCTTATGTTAACTATGCTCTTTCCTGATTCAATGATGATGAAGACAATCTATTTGTACTTCCTAGACAATTATGAATGATTTGAGAGCCAAATGAGCTGAAATATGATACCTCTACTGTCAGTGATTTATGTAACAGTTGGCTATCTACATGCATACTTAAACCACAACTTTAAACCTGAGTTTAAGTTAAACCCGACTTCAGAATACGGCCATTGTGTATTTGTATGTTTAACAAATCCAAAGAATCATCAATAATTACACAACTATGAAAAGTAAAAGAACATTACAAAGAAAGAGAAAACAAATAGAAATAAAAAATAAGCAACTAAAGACAAAGTATTAAAATTTAAATATGTAAACAGAGCACAATTAATCAATCTGGAAATAATGAGAATATAGAATGGGAAACACCCAATAAAGGCAAGACAGCAAGTTGGTCAGTTGATTTCATCAAAACTTACCCTGGCGACTGTTATCTTGATTATCACACCACTAGAAACCTGCATTCAAATAAGACTTGAAATTATAATGTCTTAACTTTCCTTATACATTGTTTGGCAGATTACAGATCACTTTTATTGCATATTCCATTGAGAAACATATTGGGGAAGGGAGGGGGGGTAACCAAATCCTTTGTGAAAATTGATAAAAGGTTGGGGGTTTTTGTATTTTTCATCCTCATAAGAAAATATCTCATTACAAGTTGTTTTTTTTCATTTACAGGAAGAGGAAGACGTGACAGTTGCCCCATCAACAACCAACAGTGGAACATTTGAATTCTCAGCTCAGCAAGCCACGGCTCCACAGGATGGTTTTGCATTTTAAACCGAATCTGTCTTAATGCTTCCCTGTCAAAGAAGTGTGTTTTCAGATGGTGTTGAATAATATTCCATCTTGTTCAGAGATATAACATTTTGTGGATGTATTTGTCTATTGTGTATAAATATGTGGAAGCATGTTGGTGCAGTCAGTTTTCGTGCTATGTCTCCTTGCAGTTCCAAAAACGTTTTCAATTCTATGCATGTGGCGAAGGGAGTTGTAAATATGAGGTCATCTCCAATTTGTGTGCAAAGTCACACCTTGTATCTTGTCTTGATCGGATCAGATTTTGGAGATTTAATATCTTAATTGTGATTTCATTGCTTGGTTGAGGATTGCTAATGTGAAGCAACATGCCATATTGATTCTCAGTTTGTAATAGTATTTGGTCTTTTAGGCATTTGTATAAAATGTTGTATGTGGCACATATGACAAAGTATTGACTGCTTGAATTATTCTCAGAGTATATTTCGAAAGTGCATTTGGATTGCATATGTTTATAGAATTCCTTCTTCGGTGAAGAGGTGTAAATAGATAGTAAATGGTTGAGCACAGAATAATAAACTTTAGCAAAACAATCCTGCCATCAATAATCATTCAAACATGACAATCTAATATGATAGAGTTTATCAGGCTGATGAGATGACCTAGAATTTGTGAAGTTGTGTCTAGTCGGTATTACGCGATCTTGAAAAAATAGATGGATGCTGCATATGATGCAAGTATATGTGTATGTGTAACATTCATTTGGTGCCTTTTTTCAGTTGTATGAAAATCTTGTTACAAATTATTTTTTGTGTTGCATTTATTTCCAACATGATCATTGATATGAAAGCTCATACTTAACTGACATTCCAAATTTTGTTCTTACAGGATAAAGACTGAAATCTTTTACATTTTTGTTTTCTATAAACTATGATCAGCTAACACAATTTTTCTCTCCACAGGTTTTTGTACACTTGTATATACAAAACATTATTTTGTACAAAAGAGCAATATTTATGAATTCTGACAGTCAGAACTTGAAAACAAAACTCATTCACTTGCAGACTAGCAAGAGCAATAAACCACTTCATAATTTCTAAAGAATTTGTGTGTTTATCATTTATTTGGTTGTTTTGTTATGTCATAGGCTAGAGATGGAAAATCTGCACATTAAACATAAAACCTAACCTCTAAAACTAAAACCTTAATCCTTATCGTTACATTGTAATGAACCAAAAACTCTATTTCAATCCTATCTCTAATTCATATTCCCTCTGAGATACAAGACCAGAGCTAATGTCGCACAGAGGCATTGATCCTGGGGGGAGGGGGGGGCAATCGCCCCACCAATGAAAATATTGGGGGGCAAGCATATTGTTTTGCCCCCCCCCCCCATAATTCTGCATATACAAAAATAAGATTGTAATGTTACACTTAAATCAACAAGCGAGATACACAAGTCGTTCTTTATTTAAAATTGTGCCAAAAATGTCCGCTTTTCAGATTGGAATATAAAAAATTTTAGCTCGCGCTCGCATCATTTCTGTAGCAAAAACCCATACTTTTCATGATAAATAGGTAGATAAAGATAGATAGATAAATGGTTTATTAATAAAAATCAAGACATCATCGCGGCTAAGACCGAATTGCGATGTATTCACAAGGCAATAAAGACACAAAAAATATTCAAATAATTACGCAGGTAATTACAAAATAAATAATACAGATAAGGTATGGTATTGTGGAATTTTGGAAAGGTAAGAGAGAGATGGGAAGGAGGAGATGCAGATAGAGAGAGAGGGGGGTGGATAGGGATAGAGACAGGGGAGTGGAGCAGAAAGTCAGGTACAAACATGAAGTGTACGTAAGAATAATCAAAGAAGAATTCGAAAGTAAAATATTATCCTAACACATTGGTATAGTGGTCCATTATCATTTACCGAATTGTACATTAAGAAAAAAGCAGTAGTATTTACAATTGCAACATTTCGAAGAAAGAGAGGAAGAGGCATAGATAAAAAAGAGAGGGAGAAATATGGATAGAGAAAGACAAACAACAGGAAGAAAAGAGTTGCAAGGAAGGGAAAGGAATACAACATACAGATCATACGATTCCATCATTTAGTAAGAATATTGGAATAAAAAGTGTCAAATTTAAGAGTTATGGATTTATATCCGCACATGTAATGTATATATGCGGAAGAAAAATTACCTTTAAAAACTTTCAATTCAATAGTGCAATACAATAATAGGTGAATAGAATGTGCCGTTTTCAGTTCCAAACCTAAAAAAACTCCTGCTTAAATTTGCAATAATCTTTTGTTGGATATACATCTTATTCTTCATTAAAAATGTCCATTAAGCTGTCATTTTTTTTCAGATCGAATTATCAAAATTTTCAGCTCGCGCTTCGCACTCGCATCTATATACCCATCTTAATCATTGGTACCAAAAATGCTTAGAATATCAAGGTTTCAGGTCAATATAAAAAAAATTCAGCTTGCTCTCGGCACTTGACATTATCTGTGTAGTGATACATGTATCCTCATGAGTTACTACAAGCAGTCCTTTTCCTGTTTTCAGGTCATTATACTAAGAAATTTCAGTTCACGCTCGCATTCATTTGTTGGTGAGATATGTGTCTCTTTCTCATAAGTCAGGCCTATGTGTGTGTGTGTGAGTTTGTTTTGTGTGATCGAGCGCCTTTGGAAAGTTGATTCATGGTTTTGCCCCCCCCCCCCCCATCTGAAAAATGGATCGACACAGCTGATGTCGCATGAGCAAATGTCACCTTGTAATTATTCTAAATATTGAGCAAGGCAAAAATATCTGTTTTGGTTTCGACGTTCATCAATTTTGTCTTGGTCACACTTTATGTTACTCGAAAAGGAGATGCGACAATTGATTCGGTCTTTATTTCATCAAAGATATAGGTTAGGGTGCTATATGGTTTTATGTTGGGATAGGGCAGTGTTCAATCCAGTGTTGAATTTGGTCATTCTGTTAGTGTGTGGAATTTACAGCAGAACAAATCGCTGGAGCAAATGTCAAGGAACTTTCAGAAGACCCAATTCTACTAGCAAGGTGTACATTATGAGAGAGAGTTGATATGAGACAAATATAGCTTTTCACGGTCATTATACGTACATGTATATTGCAATGTGGACTAATGTAAAAGAATTCACTCTTTGGTACAGGAACCTTCCCAACAGCAAGTGTAAACAAATCTCGCTTGCACGCTATAGAAATATTCACTACATTTGAGTTGGTTGTACCACCTCATTGTATTCCCAGAACAATGAAGTGCTCCTTAAAGGTCAAGTCCACCTCAGAAAAATGTTGATTTGAATCAATAGAGAAAAATCAGACAAGCACAATGCTGAAAATTTCATCAAAATCGGATGTAAAATAAGAAAGTTATGACATTTCAAAGTTTCGTTTATTTTCAACAAAATAGTTATATGAACGAGCCAGTTGAGAGTCGATGATGTCACTCACTATTTCTTTTGTTCTTTATTGTTTGAATTATACAATATTTCAATTTTTACGAATTTGACGATTAGGACCTCCTTGCCTGAAACACAAAATGTTAAAATAATGGAATTCCACGTGTTCAGGGAGGAATGAAACTTCATTTCACATGACAATGACGAGAAAATAAAAATACTTCATATTTCATATAATAAAATACAAAAGAAATAGTGAGTGGGTGATGTCATCAACTCACTCATTTGGATGTAACTGGCTCGTTCATATAACAATTTTTTTTAAATAAGCGAAACTTTAAAATGCCATAACTTTCTTATTTTACATCCGATTTTGATGAAATTTTCAGTGTTATACTTGTTGAATTTTTCTCTTTTTATTCAAATCAAGTTTTTGTTGGGATGCATGGACTTGTCCTAATCTCATGAAAACCAAAAACATGGGAGTTATTAAAGCCTGTGTACAGCTTTGGTAAAGGGTCAATAATGTGATTGATAATCGAATATCATCTAATATGACAGTCTTACTGGAGCGTAGAGACCGTTATATATTTTTCCAACTGCACTTCTCTGAGAAAATTTCAAATATTCAAATCTTGGATATATAGCGCCCTCTCTCGGCGATGCTTGTTTTAAATTTAAAAAATGGGCATTCAAGCACTTATCTTATAAATTTAGTGATTAGATATCGAAAAGTTACAAAGAACATATCTTGAAAGTTTCAGCCCATTCCATGATTTGGAATAGGATTTAATTGAAATACAAAAACACACAGATATTTCAATTTGATCGGGTGACCCGATCAAGTTAAATTTCCATGTAAAATCGCAAAATTTATCCTGTAAAACACATTTTCATTTCATATAATAATAATAATAGGTCCATTTATATAGCGCAGCTACTATGTGCATGTACTCTACTGCGCTTTGATAATTGATATCATATTATTACCCCGGCTGTAGCTGAGCCGCCATATTAATAGGCGCTAAAGCGTTCAAGGAAAAATCCTACCGGGTACCCATTCACCTCACCTGGGTCGAGTGCAGCAAAATGTGGATAAATTTCTTGCTGAAGGAAATTAAGCCATGGCTGGGATTCGAACCCACGACCCTCTGTTTCAAAGTCCTCCACGTCATAACTGTTATAGTGCCTATCCATTCATATTAGCTAGCAATGAATTGGAATAGTGATAGGTGCATTTTGGTGGATTTACCAAAACTATACACAAGCTTTAAGTAGCAATCTGGCATGCAAAGGAGTATTCACTTTGGTTGGATGGTTTTCAGACGTCAAATTAGGAAATTTCCAGTATACTGACTGGGAATCTGGGAACAAGTCAAATAGCTTATCTTTGTGTTACGGGGCCTTTGATGTTAAAAATTTCTGTAATTCACAAATGATATAGGTTGGATTGTGCCGTTTAGTAAATGTAGATGATGTAAATGAAAACTAAATAGAATTGAGGATGTTCAGAGATGAGAGAAAAATGAAGAGATTTCTTTAAGAAGTTTCATGGCATATCCTCTCTTTTTCCTTCCTCTCACTTTACTATTCCTTTCGTTTTGGATAGGGTTAAAAGTTACTTTGTAAAGGATGAGTTACTAGTATATGAATAAGACTAGAGTTTCATCTAACAATCCAGTTTTTCAACTGCTAAAATTCAAAGTTGGCGCCTTGCACCCTCAAGCTTGAGGAGTATTACGTCAGCAAGACTTGGAATCGGAATGAATAGTGACATGCCATTTGACAGATTTTTATACCATAAGGAAAGAAATGCTAATTCTATTTTCACATTTACTTAGCTGTGGCAGCAATCCTTTCTATTAAATAAAATTTAATTCCAACAAGTAAAAATAAATACAAAAAGCAACCATTAATATTTTTGTACAATTTATTTACAAAACAAATATTACAAATTCTTCCATTTATATTTTAGCAGGTACAAAACAACTTGATTAACATGATCTTGAAACACATCTTGAATTTCTATGATACATGTAGTAGGTGCAATGTTTTCTTCAAAACTGGAAATGATGGTACCTCATATGGTTTATTTCCAAGTGGTCTAATGCCATTTTGTTATTGAGGCGCTAGCACCACAATTGAGGTTTTAAGAGATGCAGTGTGAAATGAAACTGGGCTAAGGAAAAGTGGGGCTAAGCATTGCCAATCACAGAAGTCGAAATTGCACGATAACCACGCTCTGTGTGGCAAAATCATCAATATTCATGAGCTGGGCATTAACCCTGGCCAAGCAATAAGTATGGGGTTATGAAAGACTGTGTGAAACCAAAAAAGATAGTATGGGGTTAAGGAAATGCGGTGTGAAAAGCATATTGGGTGATCCCTTAAGAGCAGGGGTTCTCAAACTACGGCCCGCGGAGCTTCTCAATCCACCCGCGAGACTCTGCTGGGTTTTTAAAAATCACTTGTAAGTCACAATATGAAACATAGCTCAATATTACCCTTTTTACACAGGGTTTTCTTAGCCCCGGACTATCGCTAACCCCGTACTATCCTTCACCCCGTACTATTTTTTTTCCCCTTTTCACACAATTGTTATTGCTAGCCCCGGATAAGGAATACTTGCTTTTCACACACGAAACTCGCTAACCCCGGACTAGTGGTAGCTCATGCTTTAAATACATTTGTCGATCATTCGTAGTACAAGTACTTCACTTTTTATACACACTAACATTGCTTAACCCGTACTATAGGTGGGGCTAAATTGCCATTTAGCCCCACCTACAGGGTTAAGGTTAGCCCACTTTCGTTTCACACTAGCGATCTTAACCCCGTACTATCGCTCTTAGCACCGCAATTGCTGGGATAACCCTGCTTTTTGCAGGGCCAAATAATCCCATACGAAAGGTGGGGTTAGCCCACTTTGCAAAATGCTGTGTAAAAAGAAAGTGGGCTAAGCTTAACCCCGTACTATAGGTGGGGCTAAATGGCAATTTAGCCCCACCTATAGTACGGGGTTAAGAAAATTTTAGCATGTGTAAAAAGGGTAAGAGATTACATTTTGTATCTATGTAGCCCTAACCGGAATTTTCAATCCCTTTTAAATCACAATATGAAACATAGCTCAATATGATTACATTGTGTATCCATGTAGACCTAACCGTAATGGCAGTCAAATTAAATCTGACTTTTAAACAAAGTTTAGTGGAGTCTTTTCTATCTGTTCGATCTACTTTCTTATTAGATGACCAGCGCTGTTCTCACCATGTTGGGATCTACATACAGGTGCAAAAGCGCATTTTCTACAATGAACATTTTTAAGAACCAACTCATACCGAAGTACCTTAACAGGGGCCGTGAAATGGTTTCCAAAAGGTGGGGGGGCTGGCCATGCAAAAAAATCATAATCATGTAGTATGTTTTAGGTTTTGTACATGGTTTTTCAAAAACACGGCCCCTGCTTGACCAGTGAACATTTGCACCAGTGCATTCGTCTGGCAATTACACCATTTGTGCCAAGGTTGAAGCAACTTGTTGCTGACAGACACTGTCACTTTTCCCATATTGAAAATGACTACGAGACTGACACCCTTATTAGAGTCTACAACAGACATGCTCTATTTTTCAGTCAACTTAGACTGCAAAAAATATTGATACTTCAAGACATTATCTGTCTCCCCAATACCAGGTATGTATAGGTACAATCTAGATTCCTTTTAACAAAGTACTACAATTTTATTATCATTAATATTGACTCTCGCTGTATTTTGAAATCTTTTCTAATTTTGCCTGCGCTCCATACGAAACCGTTATAAATTTTTTGCATTAAATGCTCCCAAAATAAGGGCCGGATTGCACAAGAGACCATCTAGGTCCCCGACCGCAAGGGTCTTTGCGCTTTGGCCCTTTCAGGTTTACTTGGAGTCTCATCTGGCCCTTAAAAGAAAAAGTTTGAGAACCCCTGCTTTAGAAGATATAAACACAAATTGCTATAGAGAAGTCCCATTGACTGACAATCACCACATACATCATCATGTATGTCCACGGATCTCAAAGGCATTGCTTTCACTATAGAAAAAGCAGTTTTCGCACAGCGGCTCAAAATTAATCCTTCAATGCAGCAAATGCAGTGAAAATGCAAGTCAATCGACAATGAAATCTTTGTCAAGTGTCGGTGAATTGGAAAAGCAGTTTCGTCCAATGTTTTTGAGCTGATGGAAAATGGCAAATATGATGTTTGTCCAAGGTCAGACGAAACATCTCTCTCAATTCACTGACCCTCAGCAAAGACTTCATTGTGATTTGAGTTACATTTTCAATGCATTTGCTAGGCTGTAGGATTCATTCTGCGCCACTGTGCAAAAACTCTCTAATATCTGAAAGGCTTGGTCTATATAGTATCTGAAATACAGTCTTTCACCATATTTTAAAAGGAATATGTTCAAATATAGCTAGTGTTTTTCATAAGAGAGCCATCTTTTTTTATATAAGCCTCGGTCGCCAGTGTCTTTTGTGAAATTTACATGTAGAAACTTCCTATGGCAAATAGCCTGATATATCTGCATGCCATGGATAAGACCCTTCCTAAATCAATTTTCACATACATGTATATAATCATATACATACATGTATCTGAAAGGTTATGTCTTTTACCACAGAACATATTTTGAATGCAACATCTTCCAATGTTAATGTTTATATGATTGTTTTCTGTATATGAGCCACCTTTTGTTGATGTGCCTCTGTCGATGCTGGTCTCTCGTGTGATTCAGACACTTCCACTGGTCCCTGCCATGATATCCACATCCAACATAAAAGGCCTATTCTTCTGACGATACATAATCACCTATGTACACGTATCTGAATGGTGCTGTCTTTTCTGCAGGTATTTTCTCTCACCAAAGTTCATAAATCAACAGTAACATATTCCAATGTTGTTTATTTCTTGAGTGTTTTTCGTATAAGAGCCATTCTTTGTTTATGCGCCTCTGTAGATGCGGGTCTCTTGTGAGCTTTGGGTGCTTCGTCTGGTGCGTAGCCTGGTATCCACATGTTCCAATTCCTCTCTGTGTGAAAAATACACAAAATATTGCATGAGTGAACATTCTATTAGTCAAATATTCACTTAAGTGCAATTCCAGAAAATATGTACTTCCGACCCCCTACATTGTATATGTGGGACCTTCATAAAATTTTCTGTCTCTGATGTTTTTAATCTTTTGACAATCTGTAATGTTCTCAAATTACCATGACTTCATCAGCTTATGAAGTGAAGTAAGACTTGAGAAAAATGGGAGTTGGAAGCATAAAAAAGGTTGGATCATTTTACAGAAATGCCCTTAAGTCGAAACAAGTTTATAGACCTATTAGAGTGTTACACAAAGAGTTAAGTGTGCCTTCATATAATTCATGCTAAAATACCGATGCACACACGATATTCGACACATACTCTCACTGATGAAGACATGTTGGTGCTCATGCCCTGAGCATAATCTGATCAATGGAGCTGTGTGTTGTATTCCACACACAACTGTGAATTTTAGTCAGATGTATTTCTTTAAGAATCACACATCCCAGGGGGTGTTTCACAAAGATTTAAGTGTGACTTTGAGTCAAGCTTAAACACCAATGAGCACGCATTATTTAAATCTCAACCTGATTGACGGATATGCGGTAGTGCGCGTCCTGTATGGATGATCTGACCAATGCGGTGATACATTATACACAGAATACAATTCAAATTGAAGTGCAACTAATAAATCACACTTAATCGTTGTGAAACACCCCCCAGATTATGAAAAACACATGCCATTCACCACTTCAAAATTAAATTTCTCTTCAAATCTAAATGATTCCCATGATCAGAAGAGATTTGACTTAAAGTTGTCAGTTAATAACTGATGGAGAGCTTCCTCATAAAATATCAATTGTCAAGGACTTATGAAATTTTATTGAATATCAAGGAAAGTAGAAAGTAAAACCAAATTATCATTGTGTAATTGAAGTTAGTCACAAAATTATCCTTCATTACAAGGTTTCACCATGTAGAGGCAGCAAATAGCAATAAAAAAATAAGAAAAAAAATGTAAGAATGACCCAAGTTCATTTTGAGAAAAAAAAAATCAAAATTAGTTATATCCATATTGTCATTCTTTTTCTGCCAAATGGGTACCCGGTAGGATGCGAAAGATATTGTATGTTTGATTTTGCCAGCGCTATAATGTGGCTGCGACGAATGCAAGGAATGCTCCCCAGGGAGTGGAAATTGTGCACTTTTCGTGCTAGATTGAAATGAATCCAATGACCGGGGTAATAATATGCTGTAACGCGCCTTGGGCCATTCTGGGAAAAGCGCTTTAAAAAATTGGGTATTTATATTATTATTATTTTTGGTAACTTCTCGGTGAAATTCCAGGATACAATTTACTTTCACTTCACTGGGGAACAACCTCAACCACTCACACTATATCACAGCATTACTGTTTTTAAGTTACATTGCAACCCACACAGTGGACTATATGTAAGCACCATGACTCACCTAGATGCATAAGGATATCTTTGACTTCAAGGGTTGAAGACTTTCTATGTTTGGCCAACTGACAGCCTGCAGTCACTATATTCTCTATGAAATCGTCAGCTATTTGAAGCAACATCTGGAAAATAAGATTAGCATTGTAATGAGAGGGAACATCCTTTATCTGTCATTGTCAAGTAGGCATTATGAAGGGGTATATAACATGTTAATTTGCTAAAATATCATTGCATATACTGTACTTACATTGCTCTATCGTAGTTATTCTCAAAATCGAACACACTAAAAAATAATAAACTAAAATCACTATTTTCTTAATGAATATTTATTAAATAAATAAAATAGAAAAAAATGATATATGCATGTTCACTGAAAATCAATTATCAGTTACACAAATAGACACATACTAAAATTGCTCAATGAAGACTATACCCTAATTTCTGAAGAAAGAAATTATTTTGTAAAATACAGTTAAATCTACCCATCAACTTGAGACATTACCGACTTTTAAAGTTTGTTGAATTAAGAAAACTTTGTTCTCTTTGAGGTATGTATCAATTTAATCTAAGATCAATGGGGTTTAACACCTTCTACCTAAGCAATCCATATTGTTTGAAGCTCAACATATTCATGCTAATGCTGTAATTTAAGCTAACACTCTAAGTCAACCAAGACAGACATTTACAATAATTGATTTTCAGACCAGGATGGTTCTTCACAAATCTGCTACAAAAATTTCTTGGGCAAGGTCCAGCAACAGAATGAACAATTAACGAAATGGACTCATGATCAGGCCGATTTTCGTTATTTTAACCCTATCTAGGCCGGGGGGGCCTCGGAGGCCCCCCTCAACGAATCGCGAGATATTTTCGCAGCGCAAAATTTTTTGACCTCGCCGCTCACTGACTTTTTACTTTCAAGTCTTGCGCAACTTTTGAGACCAATTTTGCGTCACCCGGGTACGTGGTTCCGTAATTACGCAACATTATGTAAGTGCATGTCAGACCAAAAATTGCTCAAAAATGTGATTTCGTGTACAAAGTCAAAGCAAATTGTGTTTTCAACCAATATTCATAAATTCATTATTTTTAGTTTTGTTGGTCTAAATGTATTTATTTTATGCTTTTTATGATCACAGAAGAGTCCCCAACAAATATCATTGAAAAAACAATGAAAAACAAAAGGTCAAAAAACAAAGAAATACATAAGAAATTGCAAAAAAAACAATTATAATACATAAGAAAATGATTTGATATCGCATTTTTTTCATGTACACTTGCTAAGAACACCACAAAGAGTTTCTATACCAAAAATTAGTACATTTGGAGCTTTATTTAGGGAGTTAGAGGAAAAAGAATGATTTCGCATACTAATTACGCATAAATTAGCATAATCACTTAATTGCAATTCGCATGAAAAAAATTACTAACGATCTTGTAGATTATGTCCTAGGCAACCCGCGTGCCAATTTTCGTCGCGCTCGCGCGGTCCACGGCCGAGATCTTAAGGGGGGCCTGGGAGGCCCCCCGCGGCCATATTAACTCGCAAAATACCCCGGCCTAGATAGGGTTAAGGGCAAGGCAACTATTTATATTCAACACAAATGGGAATAATGAAAAAGGGCATAAACAAATTTCAAAACCACTTAGAGGGAAACTGAAGCCAATCATCAGTCCATGGCATTAGATGACTTGGATAAATTTTAGACCTATGCAATGATCTTGCGAGATAGAGTAGTAGATGTGTATGAGCTAACTAACCTCTTCAACATCTTCATCAAGCTGTGTGTTTGGATCAACCTCTCTCACAAGATCTTGGATCTTCTTCTTGTTCAGAATCTACAAGAAGATTACAAGAAATAAACCTCAATAAAAAATATGTAGGTCATTAAATTTCATTCTTCACAACTGGTAGCAGTAATCATAACAAAAACAAGATTCCATTCACCCTCACGATAAAGGTGTTTTCATAAAAGTAGAAGAATTAGAGAGACCTGATACTTCGGTAAAGGTTTGAAAAAGAATCCATCAAAGAATATGAAAGTTATTAATCATTTTTAATTTGTGACATCAATCAACTACCCCAGAAGGCACGTAACATAAAGTCCATTAATTCACATTTTTTAAATAGTTCATGACTGAAATCTATTTACTTAGAGCAAAATTATGATTATATGAATAAATTAGCATAATTAATTCATAAAAATATATGAATTCAGTGAAATTTACCAATGCAACTGAGTAAATTACGTCATTCTCTACCATCATGCAAATTTTTATTGTGATCGCGCAATCCACAGCTGATCTTAAGGGGGGCCATAATGCCCCCCCCTGGGAATGACAAGAATCAAAATACCCTGGGAGATTTAGGGTTAAAGCATTTTTCAATTTTCTGAGAAAATTGCATTTTTATCCACCCAGTCAAATGGGTACCCTGTAGGATGTAAAAGCCTATGAAGTATGCCTAGTGATTAAGTCTTGCTGGAATGCTCCCAAGGGAGTGGAGAAAGGGCATAAATTCTCTACAGGCATGCAAGGATCCAAAGATCAGTGTAATAATGATTACAATTTAAAGTGCTTAGAAACATTGAGTGCTGTATAAATGTTACTACTATTATTTTTACACAAGGGTTTGGGTGTTAACTTTAAGTTCCACTCTGCCATGAGAAGAACCACTATTAAACCAATAAATCTGTGTAGGAGACATCTTTGACAAAGGGATTCATACATTACCACAATTATAATACCAATAAGATATCTTTACCTTGGATGAATCTCCTGTATCCCCACCGGCTCCTATGGACATTGAGATGGGTGATTCTCTAGGCGTATCACGTATACTAGATGACGAATGCTGCAGTGAATGGGAGCTGCTACTACTGCTACTACTCGCACCAAGCTGAAAAAAAAAACGGGGGAGGAATTTTTCCTCAAGTTACTCTCAACTACGCATCTGCTGGATTAGGAATGCTGTGATTAGTGAGAGATGTATTGTGACTACCACTGGCACAAAGCTGGATTATGATTTAAAGGAAATGCATGATTCCTTGTGAACATTCTGCGAGAGAGTTCATGGTTATATACATTTTTGTTGTCATTTATCTGCATAGTGCTGGCAAGACGTTCCAAGGGGCAGAGAGGATCTCAAGAGCAGCATACCCTACCCCCCTGACATACTATCAGCCCCCTAACACACAAACATCTTGCAATGAACTCCATGTAAGGAAGCAGATAGGTCACAATAAAGAGGAGGTTATGAACTAGGTCATAACATTGTGAGGACGAATGTGATCCAAAATGCAAGTTTTGCATTGTGTCAGACAGGCAATAGTAAACAGCCTTCCTTTTACAGCAAGATTACCAAAGTCGAAAGCTAAAAGATCAATAATTTGATACTATCTATATCCAAAAACAGTTTTTTTTCTATTTGTCAAAAAAGATTGTATAATGTGACCACTAAATGATTGAAACACATCCGCTATCCATACAGAATTACTGTTTTCATAATGCTCTGACTTATTTACATGGAAATGTCAACAGAAAAGACTCCTTATTGTGGAAAGAAGTACAAACCTGGACATTGCTGTTGTTGTTGCTGCTGGATGCTATTGACTTGATTGCCTGTGTAGCCGAGTTGGGTTGCTGATGAATTGGGGCCATATTACCATGCATCTTCTCAACTCGGAGCTAAAAATTTAATTCAAATTCATTCATTCCACATCGCTTTAAAAACAAGGTACAATACATAGTGGATTAATCTAATAGAGTAAAAAAACAATGACAGTTGTACAATTTAGACAACAAGAAAAAAACAAAGTAATGAATGGGATGTGAGGGAGTAACAAAAAGTCATTGGCCTATCTAGGCTACTCCCTTTTTACATTCATTACTGATAATAAAACAAAATAATACCTTCCAATCAACTTTTGAGATTGAAAACAAAGATCTCGAAAGCAAAACAAATCAGTAGACTGGAATAAATAGGCAATCCAATACTGTAACAATAATAATAAAATACACAATTCTGCAGAGAGCACACGGCACAATGTAAGAATTAAGAACATAATGTATATATTGAGAAATTAGAGAAAGTCTCAATGACTATCAAGTATAGGGAGAAATAAATATCTTTAGGTTATGCATAAACATGTATGGACATATTACAAATATATCAGTTATATTTAGAATTCACAAGATACATGTACCTAGTTAAATGGAAGTACTTTAAATGGAATAGATTTCTAACTGGATGATGTGAGAATGTCATTCCATGTATGTAAAAACAATAGTGGAAGATTCCAGTTGATATTAATGTATGAATACATCAATATCAACTAGACTTTCATGCTTAGTACTGCATTTTCTTTTTCCTTGTTTTCTTGTGACTTTTATTTAATTTGAAAACTAAGTAATTTTGAAGAAAATCATGTCAACTCCTTACCCTCTCTTGTTCCTGCAGAGCCTTCTGATGTAGTTCACGAAGCTTAGTCAAGTCACCTTCTTGCTTTGATGAAAGCTGACCAATCTTCTCCATAATCTTACAAAAGAATTATCAAAGAACATAAAACTGTTAACATGGAAGTGTTACATTAGAATACAAGGCATAAACGAAATTCATACTTTCTTCTCCTTTTTTTAGAAGAAAAAAAGTCTTGTCCAAAAATTAGTCTTCATGAACAAACTGTGTAAAATGTATTTTGTATTATACATATTGGTACAAATCCAGTTATTTTTCAAATAATTTTCTTTTGTTTTTCTAACAAATACATATCAAATGGGAAATGTACATGTATGCTTGGGTTTTCTTCTTCGATGAACTGTAAGGGAATATTTGAGAGGCATTTCCAATACAGGCCAAGGAAATGTAACCTAAATAATAGTGTATTTGTATCCCTTAATAAAGGAACTTGGTTGATAGTAAATAATGGTGATTTTTTGCCTGATTGCTTAAGGTCCTCTGATGGACTTGGTAATGAGGATAAATGTCTTACCAAAGGGCACTAGTGCACAAAGTAGGAATGATGGTTATAGTACTGGTATCATGACTAGTACGGTACGGTTTCTCTTATCTCTTTTTTACTGCATCGTTTGATTTTTATTGGACTATCCATCTGTGGATCTTAAAATGGACTAATATATGTGTTGATATCTGTTCCTAACCACCGGGAGAACTTGCATTATTGTGAATTTATATTGGTGAGTCAGTTTGTACCTTCTCTGTAGTTTGTAATACAGAGAGTCTACTTGCCTTTTTAGTCCCACATTGACGTTTTTATGTGACTCAATTTGTACTAGTCTGTTTGAGAGCTGTTCAACGTTTTACTTGTGTCGTTACGTAACTCATTCATTATGTCTACCGATGCTGTGAAAAGACACAATACCCGATTTAGAGTTAAATCGGACTCAGCCCAGCCAGTTTCCCCAGTAACAACGGGGTTTTCAAATAAGAAACGCTCGTTCACACCACCCGGAAAGTCGTCAAACACTGACCGAGCTCTTAGCCCAGATCATCTTGAGATGATAGTTCAAAAGGCTGTGGCTTCAGCCATGGCGACTGAGCGGCAAAAAATCAGCGATGATCTTCTGAAAATGGAGTCTCGTTTGCGTGTTGCCCTGGATGAAAAGATCGCTGCTCTCCACGATCTTGAAGTGGCGATCGACGTCAAACTTCACGAGCTCCATGACGTCAAATCCAAGGTTGAAGTCAGTGCAGATAAGGTGAACGAACTCTCAATCAGGCTGGATCACATCGAGCAATACTCACGTCGAAACAACATACGCATTCTCGGAGTAAAGGTGAAACCCGAGGAGGACACCGATGCTGTTGTGATTGATGTCGCGAAGAGGATTGGCGTCCAGATGAAAGCCGTCGACATCGACCGTTCCCACCGACTCCCGAATCGTCAGACTTCTAGGGACGAATCGCACAGTAGCTCGAAGTCTCCTGCCATCATCGTCAAGTTCACATCTTTCAAATCAAAGCAACAGATGATGAAACATCGGAGAAGGCTGAAAGGGTCCGGCGTGGTGGTAGTCGAAGACTTGACGAAGAAGAATGCCGATCTTCTAACTCAGACCTCTCGCCACCCAAAAGTCACGTCTTCCTGGACATCTGATGGTCGTGTCTTCGCCATCGTCAAAAATGAGGGCGGAAAACTTGACAGACAACTTATTAGAAGACAAAGTGATCTGAACAAACTGTAATCTGATTGCTTCTTGCTGAATGAGACTGAGTTTTTTGTTTGATTACTTGTTTGTTTTTAACTCGTATTGACTCTTCAATTGTATTTATTCAAATATACTTAAACATTTTGATATAAATTGTTCTAGACAAAACAATATTTTGAACAGATCCCCGGTGGTTTGGTTTGGTTTCGGTTGCTTTTTACCTCCCAATTATATTGGTAATTGTATATGTGTTAACTCATTTATATTTATTGTTTGTTTTGTTGTTTCTTATGTTTTTTAACTTACATGCCTGACTACATTTCTTATCAACAATGTTTACAAGATATTGATTTATCAAGGATCAATGATTTGTTGTCTCCAATTGATGGTAGTGATTATTTTAATGGCCCCAATCAAAACTATTATTTGCCAAAGGAATTCAATACATGTCTAAAAGATCGCGAGTCTTTTCTTAATTTCAAAAATAGATTTTCATGTTTGCATATAAATAGTAGAAGTTTAAAGAAAAACATTGATGGTTTAACAGCATTTTTAAATTGCATTGATTTAGACTTTTGTGCTATTGGTATCACCGAAACTTGGCTTAAACAAAATGATTCTGACTACAAAATTGATGGTTATTCATTTATAGGTCTTTCCCGCACAGGACGTAGAGGGGGTGGTGTGGGAGCTTTTATTCGAAATGATTTTAACTTTGTACATAGAAATGAATACAATATTTTTTCTGAATCTATTGAATGTATTTGCATAGAAATAAAGTCTTGCCCAAAGAATATTTTATTTAATGTTATCTATAGACCTCCAAATTCATCATTTCCTAATTTTATCGAATCCTTGAATATTCTTTTAGAAAATGTAAATAGCGAAAACAAATTATTATATTTTATTGGAGATTTCAATCTTAATTTGTATAATGCCGATTCTTGCTCAAATGTTAATGATTTTTTGGATGCTTTTATGACAAAGTCTGTTTATCCCACTATTCATTATCCAACCAGAGTTACGGATCAATCTGTAACATTGATTGACAATATCTTCACTAATGATTTAAATGATGTGTCATGTGGAATTTTCCTTGCTGATGTTAGCGACCATTTCCCCATATTTTGTATACACTCAAAGGTTATTATACCTAATAAAAAAATCAAATTAACTAAACGTGTCGTTAATGATCATAATATTCTTGATTTCACAAATAAATTGGAAAATGTCGTCTGGCACACAGTTGATGAGGATCCAAATATTAGTTATAATAATTTTTTGCATCAATTTATGCAAGTCTATAATGAATGTTTTCCAAAGGTCGAAATGAAAAATAAATCTAGGAAAGATAAGCCATGGTTTAATCTAGACTTGCGCAAAATGTGTCATAAAAGGTTTCTATTATATAAAAAATATATTAGAAATCCAACTGAGTATAGAGAACGGACGTATAAATCCTTCCGTAATAAAGTTAATAGTGAAATAAAACGTGTTAAAAGGGAATATTTTGAAAATCAATTTTTTGAAGTAAAGACAAACTTAAAAAGAACTTGGAAAATTATTAACAAAGCTATGGGTAATAAAAGAAAAGAAAACAATATTGAAAATATCAGTGTTAATGAGGAAATTATCACTGACGATTTCATAAAAGCACAAACATTTAATAAATATTTTATTGAGATTGGCTCCTCATTAACTAATAATATACAGTGCAATACCTCTGGCAATAATTTTACACAGTACTTAAAACGTAATATTCATACTGCATTTTTTAACCCAATCACCCCCGGTGAAATAATAAAAATCACTTCTAGCTTTGACAATCAGTCTAGTGCAGGTTTTGATGAAATAAATATTTCAATTGTTAAAAAAGTTATACATATTATCTGCTATCCTCTGTGCAATATATTTAACTCTGTTTTATCTGTTGGTGTTTTTCCGGATCAATTAAAGATTGGCAAAGTTGTTCCGGTTTTTAAAAATGGATCTCCTGCTAATGTCTCAAATTATAGACCTATATCTGTGTTACCTGTTTTCTCAAAAATACTTGAAAAATGTATATACAATCGACTCTTATATTTTCTGGATAAATATAACATTATTGTTAAATCCCAGTATGGATTCCGTCCCGGGCACTCCACATCCTCTGCATTAGCTGATTTAGTTTGTAAAGTGTCAACTGCTTTTAATTATAAAGAAATATTATTTGGGTTGTTTTTGGATTTGAGTAAGGCATTTGACACTTTAGATCATAATATTCTTTTAAATAAGTTACAAAATTATGGTATTCGTGGTGTACTCTTAGATTTATTTGAAAGTTATTTATTTAATCGTAAACAATATGTTTTTATTAATAATGTTAAATCTGAATTAGATACAGTAGGATGTGGAGTGCCTCAGGGGTCCATCCTGGGACCTTTATTATTTCTTATTTACATAAATGATGTATGCAATATTTCTGAGAAATTACATTTTATCTTGTATGCTGATGATACAAGTGTTTTTATGTCTGACGCAAATATTAATAATTTAATGGTTAACTTCAATCATGAGTTGTGCAAACTATCTCAGTGGCTTGTTGTAAATAAATTGATTTTAAATGTAAATAAAACTCAATGTATGATATTCACCAATAAGAAAATTGATTACAATAACATTATTATTGAAATGAATTGTGCTAAAATAAATGTTGCTACATCTATCAATTTTCTTGGGGTGATTGTGGATAATAAACTGTTATGGCATGAGCATATCAATCAAGTTTGTAACAAAGTTTCAAAATGCATTGGCGTACTTTATAGGTTGAGGCATTTTCCACGTAAAATTTTATTGATGATTTACAATGCTATAATCTCACCTTATTTAAATTATTGTAATATTGTATGGGCCAATTCTAGAAATTATTCAATGATGAGATTATTTCTCTTACAAAAGAAAGCCATAAGAATAGTTTTTCATGCCAATTATCTTGCCCATTCTAAACCAATTTTCAAAGAATTGAAGTTAATGAATATTTTTGATATGAATGACTTTAATATTGCAGTTTTCATGTTTTTAGTTTTTAATAAAATCATACCATCTAGTCTTTCAACATTTTTCAAATTGAATTCTGATTTTTACTTGTATAATATGCGAAAGCCATTAAATTTTCACTTGCCATTTGAGAGAACCAATATTGGTATCAATTCTATATTCTTTAAGGGTCCTAAAATTTGGAATGCATTACCTGATGACATTAAATTAAGTGTATCACTCAATTCTTTCAAACGATTATTTAAACAAAAATATTACTTATAAGATTATCAGGCTTCGTTTGTTCAAGTATCGTGCAGGGTTTGTCTTGGAATATTAATAATTTGTATTTGTATTTATCATCTTTATTTTCTAGTTATTATGTTAAAATGTTCTTTTTAAAATGTGTTTGCGCTTGCATTTTGGTGGCAGCACTGTATAAGACTTGGTTCTTCTAAGCTGTCTCCACATTCTTATTTTGATATTTTTGTTCATTACTGTATATTTATGTGTTTTTTTATGAATGAAATAAATTGAAATTGAAATTGAAATTCAACCCAGGTCACGGGAATCCGAAGCTTCCGCTCTACCGACTGGGATGTTAAATCAGAAGCATTCATTTTTATTTCAGTCAGAAACTCTAATACAAAATGACTTATAGTCAAAAATAATTTCACCTGAAAGTAATATTCAGTTATAAATATGTTCACTTCATTTTGATCAAAATCCATCTATTGCAAATGGAAAAAAAATAATTTTGTATGTAGTATACTCACATTTATCTGAGTTTCAATGGCCTTGATGGTTTCCTGAAGTGTTTTACAAGGTACAGCTGCTTTGGGAACACCTCCTCCTCCGCTTCCTTGAACAGCTGAACCTGATGTAATTGGTACCAAGGGTGGTACTGACTGGTTGGTTGATGTCTGAGGATTCATGGTCAGGAACTAATTGGAACTAAACAAAATGAAAGAGGACGTTATTTATGGAACACCTTATCCTGATGAAAATAGTATCAAGGCAGATACAAACTGGGTAGATGATTGTCAAGACTTACATGTACATGTAGTGTATATGGAACAAAAGAAAATCGTAGAGAGCACCTAAATCTGGCTCGAATAAACCAACAGCAAACCAAAGCAAAAGCCTCTAATGCCCTCAGTATGGCATCAATGCCCTTTTAAATATTTACAGACTAATACCTTGGTCACATTTGTTCTACAGCGGCCGTACGGCGAGTCGAAAACAGCTGTTTTAAAATTTATTTGTACCAGCTACACGTACATGTATAGTGGTTTTAGTAAAAATGAATAAAACGGCTATTTTCTACTCGCCGTATGGCCGCCGGCGCCTTAGAACAAATGTGACCAAGGTATTAAGGCCGAAATTGCAAGCCCCTTTTACTTGAGGCCGTGGTGGCCTGTCATAACCCAGTGCAAGTGTCCTATTAAAAAGTACATTTTACTATTGACACTCTTTATGCCCCTTCTTAACAGGAGTACCACCTTCCCCCTTCATCAAGTGCCCTTTTAAAAAATTGTTTTGCCTCTCTGAATTCTTAATTCGAGCCCTGCATACTGTAAACCATGACAATCCAAGGCAAGTAAAACAAGCATTCTAACTTGATAATGATATTAAATATAAAAGTAAATAGAGATCATGTGAATGTATTCAATGTAGTTTCTTCATCTTTCTTTATTCTCTCTTTTCTTCTCCTCTTTTTCTTCACCTTGTTCTTCTTTGTCTTGTTTTTCTCATCCTCATACATTTCATCTGGTATAAGATCCCTTTTCCCTCTTCCAAGCAGTTCATTTATGTGAGTCCAAGTTTTCCTAACATCCTTCCTGTGTATTTTTAAAAACATTGTTGTAATAATCTTTTTTTGCTTTTCCAAACTAGAATTGTCAACGCATTCTTATAAGCAGGCTACTTCTTTTTATTTCTCTCATTTTACATTTAATGTATGTACAATATAATTTATATTTATGATTAATAGATTTTAAGAGACTCTTAGTAATCCATGGTTTTCTACTTTTGCGTTTCTTATTCAGTTTAACAATGGAGAAGTGAATCTTATACAACCGAGAAAAGATAGACAAAAATAATTATAAGACTCATCTGCATTTGTCAATGTGTAAAGAAATGACCAATAAAAAATAAAGAGATCTTGTCTAAAACTCTTTTTATCTGTAATCAAACGCTTGTAGACCTCACTACTCGTTTTGACAGATATGACAGTCGGCTCTTTATTGATGCTGAATATGATCAGACAAGTCTGAGCAGAAAATCCCATTTTCAAAAGCATCTCGCACACAATTTGTGAATATATTATCTATGAGTGTTGAAGAAGAGGTAATATGTGTACATGTAGGTTTTGTAATTTAAGACTAAAAAAGTCAAATGATGTGGAGATCAACAAAATTAGTATTAAAATCGCCCATAATATAAGTATTATTATTTTCTCTAAGAAATTTGCAAGTCCTGTTCAAAGTAAAAAACAAATGACCTCACATCATTGTCAGGTGCCCGATATACACATCCACCAACAGTCTTAATTATTCATAACAAAGTCTTTGTATATACATTCGTAGCCCAAAGTTATTCATGTACTTTCGACAGATCATCGCTAATTGTATATTCAAGACCCTCTCTAATATAACAAGCAACACCGTCCCCTCTTTTATTTCGTCAACAAACTTGAACAAAAGAATATTCAGGGATATGAAATAATTTCACATCTGTAGATGGTTTGAACCAGGTCTCTGAAATCCCAATAATAGAAAAATTGTGTTTCACACTGGATAAGAAAGTGACAAGATCTTCAAAGTTTTTAAATAGACTTCGTAAATTTACATGAAGGAGAGAAAGTTTGCTATTACCTTCAAAAAGAAAATCATTACAATTAATTAATTACACTCATTCTCTACAATAGCTTTGTCATCTA
The DNA here is from genome assembly GCF_018143015.1 of Lytechinus variegatus. Classification (NCBI taxonomy): domain Eukaryota; kingdom Metazoa; phylum Echinodermata; class Echinoidea; order Temnopleuroida; family Toxopneustidae; genus Lytechinus; species Lytechinus variegatus. The sequence continues at coordinate 15,720,514 of NC_054743.1, read as the reverse complement.
TATCATCATCCATGATGAAGAGATGTACATACTAAGTACAACTTCAGCAGCCTTAAACATCTTGGAATATCAATTTAAAAAATATACATCAAATACCTAAAGTACAGCTTGGGGTAGCCATTCAAAGAGACATGCACATACACACCCAGACGCAAACACACACAAAAAGAGACATAAAGGAGCATCAACAATGACAGGTAAATATAGCACACAAAAGTAACAAACATTGAGTTTGTCTTACAAAATACCAAGAAAAGTGATGAATGATTATTCAAGGTAAAAAAGTAATACAAGGAGAAAACAATGAGTTTACCCTCTGGGAGATTTTAAGAAAAATTATTAGCAGTTAATAACTACATGTACATACATGTACATGTAATGCAGTAAAGATGATCTCAAGAAACAATTTACAGGGCAGTAACTTGTTGCAGAGATGTAAAGACCTTCTTAACTTGGACACCATCTTGGGAGGTTTTTAGGGCAGCAATAACCCTTTCATCAGCTGACCAGGCAGCAGCCACTTTGGGGTGTTTCACCAGTTTCATTGGAATCTTGTGATTTGCCCCAGTCAAATCCTCTTGGATGGAGAAGCCTGTCCTTCATCTTTCGCTGATTCTTCAGCAGCGCAATTTTACTTCTGTGTGAACGTAGTTTCACTAATATCGGGCGGGGCTTGCTGTTTGGAGAACGGGCCTTTCCAGAACGATGGGATCTGTCGATCTTGGCCTTGGTCATGTTGTAGCCAAGGTGGTTTGACACGGTCTTGATACCTGATCGTCAGTGTCTTCATCTGGTGCTTCCAGGTCTCCAAAACCATGCACATTATTTTGTCTGCTGTATAGTTCCATATCATCAGCCCTAGTCTGACAAGCCCCCATCCTTGATTCCAGTTTTTCCATAGATGACTTGAGGCCTTGAGGGTCTTTATCTCCTCCTTCATAGCTAGGGTGGGATTTTTTAAATTCAGGGATTTATTTAATCTTTATCCTGCATGTCATAGGCCTATTATTTTATATACACACACACACACACACTAGCTTGTTTTTTATGTATTTGTCTCCCCCCCTCCCCTTAACAGAGCTTGTATGATCAAACTCAAAAGCCTGGGTTTCAGGACTATATATATTTACCCCAAAATAACAAAAACTAGCTAAATTTATATGGAGATGAAATATAAATGTGGTCTACATTATGATTCTCATGAATATTCTTTAATGGAAAAATATGCTGTTCGATTCGGATCGCCGACGTGCTCTTTTCTAAAGTCGATCGGCATTGACCCGCAATCACCGTCTCACTTTTCCCACAAAATCTTCCCAAGTTTAGCCCTAGAAAACTTCGAAAATACAGTGAGTATTAAGTTCAACTTCATACTTTCACTGGGCAATCATGATACAAAGATTGTTCTATAAACCCACATTCAAGCATGGTATCCAAAATAATTTTAAAAAGAAGAAATCAGGGGCCAATTGCACGAAAGGATCTTTGCAAGGACCGTCTTTCGTGTCGCCCATTTTTTATGTGAAACGCATTTTAAATAAATCATCTACAAACAAATTTTATTCGTCCGTTGAAATAAACAAAATGTTTGTTTATAAAATGATGTGATATATAATGAAATTGTATAAAATTTGATTTAAAAGGAAGCTAACAAATCTTATTTTTTATCATAAATTTCAGAAAAACCCCGCTTATAGCGTATCATAAAAGATGGGCGACACGGCAAAAGACAGTCCTTGGAAAGACCCTTTCGTGCAATCGGCCCCTGACTTTTAAAAAAGCCTGGATTCTGAGTGACACTACACAAATCATATGGCGTTGTATGGCTTCCCGAAAGCCGATTCCCCGTTTGCCCCCTTTCGCAATCCCTTGATCCTCTGCAATGCCCCACGCGACACACGCTATTTGCGATACGGTCTATCAATCATCTCTGTCTGTCTTCACATAAGTTCATGGTCATAATATTCATGACCTTTTATCTTTATTACCTCAGAATACACAGAACAGCAACAGAAATTACTCCAAAATCTCAACAAAATACGAATATTAAAAGGCCTCAAATCCTCACAAAACACGATCTCACTTCACTACAACTAGACGTGTCGGGGTCCCCGGGGCAATTACAAGTACAATACAAGCTCAGTCGACAATCCACACATCGTGACTGCTCTTCACCCCATCACACTTGATCATACCCCTCGCCCCGGCCCTTCCGGCCCGCGCCCGCGCCGGCGGGGTACGGTCGATCCGCCGTATGGAAAACATTCACACACGCAGGATACAGGCCGTTAATTGCCACTAGAAACATGAAAATATAGACTTTGCACTACTTTAATTTACTATTTCTATAGGTCAACATCTAACACTTTACCAAGATCTGGCATACTTTACCGACAGAAAACTAGAAAAAGGTGTAAATGAAACTTTAAAACCTCACCGATCTGGCAAGGCAAGGGATGGCACTGTTGGCGACAGTATAAGGGGCAATACGATTCGTGTTCGCTATGTGTTGCTGCCCTCTCTACGTTCGTTGGTGATACTCTAATTTTTGGACGCGCCGATGAAATGGCAGCTTCCTGTGATCAGGTAAGAATTTATTTTCCATTTTCTGTCACATACGATTATTTCTGGTAGAGTAATTACATGTGTATCATCATGGCGTGCTAGTAATCTCTGTATAGTGTATTTTTAGTCATAAATGTTGTTATTTTTTGTTCATGTTGATGGCCCTGGCTTCGGCATTCCTACTCGTCGCGATCGCGTCAACATCCCAGAAATGGCCGAAGCAGAACCACCGCAGCTCTCATCTGAGCAAGGAGCAAGCCAGCCGCGCCGGCGAGCTAGCGGCCTAAGTTCTGGTCATTGGTGAACACTGCTTTATTTCGTCGGGGGTATGAAAGTGCACTAGCGCCATACTAATCTAAAATCTGTCACCTCTCATTCTCAAAGAGCATGACTGCTATTAAAATAATAAAGTCATGTTTCTTTGTACATGTAATTCTGTAAACAGGAGAAAAGAAAGTCTGCAGTGTTTTGGAGGAGTGAATTATAATAAATAAATTAATACAATTTTTTTAGTTGCAAAAAAAGGAAAGAGTTCAAGTTCGTCTTTATTACTATCAGACTATTGATAGTATTGGAAATTTGCACTCTCTCTAGTGCGAGGTTAGTATTGGATACTACCCTGGAAATTTATTTTGTTTGCAACTTCAAGTCAATAAACATAAAAAATGTCATATTAAAGTATAAAATCATTGATAGTAGATCTCACTCGTTCAATGAACAAGGTTATGGTAATTGGTAGATCTAATAAAGTAAATCAAAACTTAACAAAAGTAAATACCCGTTTACATAAAGACTAAAGCCGTAAAGTCAGAAGTGTTAACATTAATTCCAAAAAGTTACTGTAGTCTAGATCTACTGCCTCCAAAAATACATGTGTGTAATCAGCATTTCATTACTTTAAAAATGTCCTTCCAATAAATGGTACTATATAGATGGCAAATATAGCGAACTTCAACACTTATAGATAAGCATCGAAATTTGTAGCCATCTCCTTGTATTAGTGTGTCTATATTATAGGACGAGACAAATTGTAGCGAACTAGTTCGCTACAATTTGACACGTCATATAATATAGACTAATACAAGGAGATGGCTACAAATTTCGACGCTTATAAGCATTGGAGATCGCTATATTTGCCATCTTATTATTTCCCTCCAATAAAAATACTAAAATAGCATGAAGTATAAGCATGTTAAAATCCTAAAAGCTATACTGTTTTGCTGCTTATAAGAATTGAATTAGATTTGTATAATCAATTTCATTACAAGCAGTCTAGCATTTCAAAAATTCATTCATTTCAGATTCAAGCATGAAGTATTTACATTCAAGCATGAAGTACCATAATATATAAAAATACTATGTTTTTCCGGTAAATAAACAGCACCTTTTTTCCGGTTTCATAATCTTGAAAAGTCAGGTGCGGTTTATCCAAAGAAAGACTTCCAATTACAAGCTTCGCTTTTTAATAAGTCCCTCATTTTCATTTTCACAAGCTAACTGTAATCTATAATTTGTCTAATCATCAAAATGTATCTGGAACATAAAGAATTCTGTATATTTCATCTATTTCCTGTGAATTTGTTAACACTTATTCTGTTTTGTACATTTATACATATGCATATATATGTTATGTTTATTATCAGAAAATGGAAGTGAAATAAACTAAACTGAACTGAAACATTTGCCTGCATTTGATTGTCAATAAGCTGACTAACTGTTAAGTTTGTTCATTGTTTGAATTTTCTGGAACAACCAAGAGACATATAGAATATTTAATATTATTATTTGTTGGTTAATAAGAACAATTTATTTTTGGTAAGACAGTTTTAATTGAAAAACTTCTATAAAGGTTGTTTTATGATATTCATTTAATTATAGATTTAATTTTTTTCTTTAAAAAAACCTGGTTGTTGTGTGATGAAATTGAAAACTTGTTTTTACAGCTAAAACTGCATGGAAAATGCTCTACAATTCACATGTAATTGTAATCGGTTATAAAAAAAAATGCAATAAATTTTCTTCATTTATTTTCCTTTTTTTTCTCTCAACAATTCTATTTTACTTTTTTCCTTTTTGTACTGTAGCTTTGATATTCAATACTGCCATTTCATGATCTTTTTTCTTTATTCTACAAAAAAACAATTTATATTCTTTTAAAAAAAAAGTTTTAAAAATGAAGTAATGATTTTTTAAAATACCATCAATGATATACATGTACAATGTATCTTCTGATCTTTGAATGATTGATCAGTTAAAATGTTATCAACTTTGGTCTGCCATTTTTTTTTAACCACCTGATTTGGGGGGCTGCTGTTTATTTTCTGAAAAATATGGTAGTTACATCATATGTTGGGCTTACATAGGACATATAAAAACACCACGATTTGCTATGGATTATATTGAAATTCATGCATTGAAGTGATTGGTTAACATTGGTTTGACTTTTAAAAAATCTGAGCTAGAAGGTCACACTTGTCACCTGTGTCTGTGATATGTTACAAAAATGAAGCCCAGAAAAAATTGCGTTCGAAAATAATTATTTAGTGCTTCAAAAATTGAAATATAAAGTGACCGGAAACAATAATTTCATCCCATACACTTTTGTGTACTATTTAGGTGTCTATAAGACGCCTATTTACAAAATTGGGGTTTGCCTTGTAGTTTTAGCTTTTCATTCTCAATAATGGTTGTTTTCAGGGTTTATTAGTTCTAATACATGCACTTGTACACATGTTTCATCTTGGTTTGAGCATTTTTTAAATCGGCTGCTCACAAAGTTAAACAATACCTTTAACAGGCAAAAATTAATACCTTTTTTGTAAATATTGTCTGAGACTGATAGTCAAGGGCGCCGGAAGCGGGGGGGCAGGGGGGGCACTTGCCCCCCCCAAATAAAATTTTTGGGGGGCAAAACGAGATTTTGCCCCCCCAACGTGCCCCCCTGAAAGATGAAAAATGATAAATTATTTAATGACAAAAGTAAATGAAGGCACTTTTCTGCCTGAAAATTGTCATTTCCATTGTCAAAAATGAAAAAAATTTGCCCCTGACGGGGCAAATACGTTATCATAGTAAGCCTCGCATCTTTTGACGAACAGTTCCTCTGTGAAACATAGCTTTGATAAGCACCTTTTCCATCTTATTACAGTGTGATAACGTTTAACATTTTAATGAATACATTTCAGACTAAAAGCGAATGGCAAATTGATAGTGGTCCACCAATGATATAGGTTTATAATTCTATGATGCTGGCTGTGTCGTCTAACAAACGCGCGGTCGCCCAGAAACGCTCAGACCGTACCGGACACGATATCACTAACGCGCGTGAACACTAGTTACTCGAGCAAGATATGGAATCTATGTCATAGCTGTCAAGCCCAGAAACCATAACATCTCAATTATTTCATTTTCAACTATAAATATAAATTGAGTTAATACAGTGATAACAAGAGAGCGGTGATGGCTCAGTCGGTAACGCGTCTGCCCGTCGAAGTCGAACCAAAGATCGTAGGTTCGAGTCCACCCTGGGCGGATGACTGAAGTCAGTGCGTTGTGTGTAAACGTCTCTCCCATGTTTCATAGATGCAGGCTATGTTTCAATGGAAAACACTCCGTCCCTCGGATAGGACGTTAAATGGAGGCCCCGTGCAGAGGAAAGTCACCACCTTTGCACGTTAAGAACCCACTGCACTATTCGTATAAGAGTAGGGGGAAACCCCGGTGTCGAGGTCCACCTGTATCCCCCCCCCCCCAATCAGTTATATCGGGAGGAGAGACCTGTGGATCATAGTGATTCAGTTCGCTTTTCGCCTCCCAGGCACAGGTGACGCCAAACAAATGATAATAACAATTCAGTGCCCTAAAGAAACTACCAAGGTTATTTCAACTCAATATAGACATGTTATCAGAAAATTACACTCAGAATAATCATGTGTAGAGGATTATAATTTATGATTTGTAAAAATGGTGAATCCCACTCGAAAGCAACTTAGAGATAATGTTTAGCATGTAAACAATAAAATCATCGGTGAAAGTGTCTTCTTGACCGGACTCATATTATCCGAGATATGAATAAAAATGTAAAGAATATAAAAGAAAAAATATGCGTCACAGTATACTGCTCTACTATAAAAAAAAATCTTAAGATATTTTCACAGCCCCGTATTTTCCTCTATTCCTTTTCATTGGCATGATTGGAAGGCGTTTTGTCTGATACTATTTCAGCTCATATATAGCACTTATGTATTTTAGATTCCAAAACTTCTTCCCATTACCTGTTACTAATCAGATCGAGATGGCAGCTATGTTCTCTGGTTCATCCCAGCTTTTGTTATTCATGGACGTTTGCAAAAATAAAAAATAAAAAACCCGGGAGTGGGTGGGGCTGCAAGACCTAAGTTTTCGAAGAAACGTAAGAGCGAGGGGATTTGTGATGGGGGAGCTTTTGCATTTTCTAGAATAAAATTGAAGGATTTCATGCACACTTCTGGTGAATTTTGTGAATTTTGCCCTCTCGATCGGCGGCCCCGGCTGCGTACGGTCATGTTTGTCATCTTAAAGTCTTTAAAAGGCCTATATTACATTGGTTTGAAACAATTTCGTTTGCAATAAGGCTCGTAATTTTGCTGGAACTGCGACCCTGGTCATGAAGAAACACCAGGCTGGGTCAGAAGGGAGGAAACAGAAGGAGCAAAAAGAAATCCAAGACTGTTTAATTCTCAAGACATTTATTTTTGAATGCACTTAGAAACGCAACTTTTATACTCCATTTTTACACAAAATCCTTACCGTGGGGGGGGGTCCCATAGCCTCTCCCGCTCGATCGCTTCGGTATCTCACGCTGTCAAAAATATTGTGCCCCCTTCAGGATTTTGCCCCCCCAAAACTGAAAGTGTTCCGGCGCGCCTGCTGATAGTAGTAGCAGATCTAGTAACAAAATAATTATAAAATGGTGATCACAAAGTTCCGAAATTATCTTACCTGGATTTTCTTGAAATTCATGCTTCAACAGGCAAAAGTTAATACTTTTTTGTAAGTATTGTCCGAGACTGATAGTAGTAGCAGATCTAGTGACAATGTAATTATAAAATGGTGATCACAAAGTTCCAAAATTACCTTTTTAAGATTTCTGTTAATTTTAAGTAATTTTCATTATGTTCTGAGGATTATTTTGATATAATTTTTATGGCGAAACCTGGGCTTTTTAAATATTTTTGTCGTATAAACCTATTAACCTACCCATGTATGCATGTATTGTAAGGAGGGTTGGGCTCAATTACAAGGTAATTGATCCATTATGTTAATTACATTTTTTTATAGTAATTGTATTTGAACATTTTAAAAGGTAAAGTAACTGTAATTGAAAAAAAAATGTAATTGGACTTCTTGCATCAAATACTTTACAATAAAATTACGTTATTCATGATTTGATTTCATGACCTTTTACATGTCAACTGATTGAACTGATTCAGCATCAAAGAGTGGTCATGTTAACTTGTCAGTTTCTGTGTATCTTACAAATGTAGAATTGTGTTGAAATAGGTGGTGCTAGTAAATACAGATAATCATACAGAATACAAATTTATTCCATTTATGAATTTTGTAGAAAGTATTTGGTAATTGTAATTGACAAAAGTAATTGGTTATTGTAATTGAAAAATGTGATTTAATTGAATAGTAACTTGTGTAAATGTAATTGAAGAAAGTAAAATTTAAGCCCAATCCTGATTGTAACTGAAGTTTGTGGTTGTTGCATTTCTCTGATCAGATTTGAAACTGAATGGAAAATCTATAGGGCTACGTGTTCATGTATCTTCCAATACTGCAATTGTGAGCAAAAGTTTGCGGATGGGATAATAACGCATTTTATATCTATGAATTTTGCTGCTCCAAATCTGAAGCATGTTGATTGAAAGTCATATTCTGATACAGGGCATTAAACATAAAAAACCAATACCAAGAAAACTGTTCCTTTGACTGTTTAAATGGTCAGATACACCTTGGTACATGTACCAGTAGTCACGATATTGTCAAATCACCTGTATGTTCTCATAAGAATTAAGATGCACTTGATCATAAGTCAGCAAATATTGTTCATTCAAAGAAAGAATCAAGTTGAATATCCATCAATAATAGGTCCATGCTTTGACAAATGATTTATTTGTTTAATTTACAGGAGGCAGCAGAAGCTATGTTTTAAAGAAGTACACCCACATTGATTTGATAGGAACATGAGTTCAATAACATTGACAGTATTTTTGTTGATTTATTTGATAGACCAAGGATGTTCCATCCTCTTCCTCAAGCAGACCAGGGTCATCGTCAGGGTCAGGGGTCAAATCAGAGGCACAGAAGAAGATGGAGAGAATGAACAGACTTAAGAACCTTCATCTCAAGAGGGTGAGTGATCAATATCACATCAAGCATCATGTTTCATTTATTTATTTACAAGTATGTTTCTTTAGGGTGGCTCCATCAGTAATTGGTATACTGTTGTCCTTGGAGACCCTACAACAAAAATACAAATGTTTAACAGGGGTATAAAAAGTGTACAATGTAAGTTATTAAAATACAAACAAACTGTAAAGAAGAGAACGACACAAAGGGCCAGTTTATAAATTATTGCTATTATAAAGCCAAAATAGAAGACTAAATGAGGATTCGGATTTAAGTTACAAACTACTGTTATAAACTCCTGAACTCCTGTCGTTTTATTGACTGAGACTAAATTTGTCATTTTGTAGAAAAAAAAGAAAAACATTTTCATGGAACCAGAAACTTGTAAATGACAAACATGTAGTTGGAGTTGCATGATTTGTTTCAGGTATTGGAGTATATTTCAAACATATTTGCATAACTTTTTGATGGGAACCTATCATTTAAATCACTTGTACATGTAGTTTAAAATAGCCTTGAACAATATGAATGTATGTTTGCTAAATTTTGTACAATTAAGCCAATTTAATACTAAATATTTTTGTTATTTTGTTTCTATTTCTCAGAATGAAGCAAGAAAGTTAAATCATGTGGAGCTTGTTGAGGAGGATAGAAGGAACAAATTACCTGTTAACCATGAAGCACAAAAGAGAAGAAATGAATGGATTCTTAAAGATGAAGAAGATAGGAAGGTAAATATATTTGTATGTACTTGAGATAGAGCAACTCATTCCAATTTACATACATGTACTCATTATACATGTACTCATTAATGCCCTTTTTACACAGGATTTTCTTAACCCCGGACTATCGCTAACCCCGTACTATCCTTAACCCCGTACTATTTATTTTCCTTTTTACACATGCCAAATAGTTATTGCTAACCCCGGATAAGGAATGCTTGCTTTTTACACATGAAACTCGCTAACCCCGGACTAGTGGTTTTTGTCGATCATTCGTAGTACAAGTGCTTCACTCATACACTTTTTACACACGCTACAATTTCCTTAACCCCGTACTATAGGTGGGGCCAAATTGCCATTTAGCCCCATCTATAGTACGGGGTTAAGCTTAGCCCACTTTCGTTTTACACATGCGATCTTAACCCCGTACTATTGCTCTTAGCACCGCAATTGGTGGGATAACCCTGCTTTTTTGCAGGGCCAAATAATCCCGTACTATAGGTGGGGTTAGCCCACTTTGCAAAAACGCTGTGTAAAACGAAAGTGGGCTAAGCTTAACCCCGTACTATAGGTGGGGCTAAATTGCCATTTAGCCCCACCAATAGTACGGGGTTAAGGAAATTTTAGCCTGTCTAAAAAGGGTATAAATCTTCTAATCAAGACATTGTAATCACTCTAATTGATTAAGGGCATTTTTATTGGATGTATGGGGGGGATAGTCCCTATTGAATTTTTTAGTAAGGCTATCGAGGAAAATGTATTTATTATCCATGAGCAAACTTGGATGGTGTGTGTGCTAAATAAGTTTACATATCATTGTTAGTATTATATTAGACTAATATTATTATGATGATCATCATCATCATTGGAATCATCATCATCTGACATCATCATCAACATAATTATACTTTGAATCCTATATTTATTTTGATCCTATCTTAGCAAGCTGAAGCTAGAGGGGAAGACTATGAAAGAGTGAAGATGTTAAATATGTCAGCAGAGGAAGCGGAGAGATTTGAAAGGAAGAAAAAGAAGAAGAATCCTGATCAGGGCTTTGCAGGTATGTCATTATCTCATCGTTTATTTAACCCATTATTGCAACCTCACTTCTTCTTTCTCTCCCTCCATCCCTCTCATATGGACTTATCAACTTGATTAGGATCCACTTCATCTTTGAAATAATATTCAGTTCAGGGGTCCGTTGCAGAAAGAGTTGCGTTTAAACGCAAACCCTCAAAATCAATTGTAAGTCCCAAATGCGCGCTGTTGATTGGTTGAAAATCAAGTTGCGCATGATTTTTAGAGTTACGATTGATTGCAACTCTTTCTGCAACGGGCCCCAGGCCTGTTACATAAACCTAAGTGATTGATCAAGGAGCTGATTGTTATGATCGATCATGCACAATAACCAATGCAATTAGTCATAGAAATTTGCCCTGTGATCGATCGCTAAGCACCATGTCACAGGGCCCTGATCATTATCAATGTGCCCGTCTAGACGGGACGTATTATTGATCATGCTCGGTGTCTGACCGTCCATCCGTTATCTTTTCCTTGGAAACGCGATAACTTCAGTTTGACTTAACCTAGGCTCATATAATTTGATGTGTATGATACTAGCATAGATCCCGGAAGCCTATTGATTTTTAGGTCCAAAGGTCAAGGTCACAGGGACATGTTTTCATCTTCCACTTTTACAGTCCTTGTAAACGCGATAACTTCAGTTTGACTTAACCTAGGCTCATATAATATGATGTGTATGATACTAGCATAGATCCCAGGAATTCTATTGATTTTGAGGTCAGAGGGTCAAGAGGCCACCTTCCACTTTTCTTGCTTGACCAATAAATCCATTTCTGCTTTACAGGCGGGCGTAGTATGTGCTCGCCTTAGAGACACTCTTGTTTCTTCTATTTCTACCAAACTATGAGCAGGCAACCTTTATCAGTGTCTATCAAACCAAACAGATTAAACCAGATCTTGATGGTTTTGAGAGACAGAAAGAGAAGCTAGGAGATGACATTTATCCTGATAAATCTTATTTCTTCTAATCTCTATTCCTACCAGACTACGAACAGGCTACCTTCCGTCAGTATCAGCGTCTAACCAAACAGATGAAGCCAGACCTAGATGGTTATGAGAGGCAGAAAGAGAAGCTAGGAGATGACATCTATCCTGATCAAGATACTCTCACTCAGGTTGAATTCAAGGATACAGAAGAAGGCATTAATAGGATGGTGGATGACCTCAATAAACAGTGAGTTTTTCTTTCATGGAGGTGCCTCATAAACTCATTTGACATTCTAAGCAGTAAAAAAGAAATTCATTTGTAAAAATAAATATCAAAAAGTATATTTAAGAAATAATCATTTAGAAGTATTAATAAAGTACATTCTAAAACCTATAAATGGTACCTTGTATAAAAATAGCAATTTATTGCTTGTTTTATTGCATTAGAGTATTTTTATGCATATAGATACTATCATAATTGATTATCAATTTTTTTCAGAACAATTGAATATGCAATTTATGTAAAACCATTTCATTGGTAACATGAATAATTTTTATCTACTTTCAACATTTGCAATGGCCGAGACCTGGCCATATGTTTTCTTCAATTTTAGGAACACCTTTCAGTTAATCTTTGGTTAGACTTTGATTTAGGACTCTTCAACTATAGTGGACTAAATTAATTGCTTCTTTTTCTCTGCTTACAGGATTGAAAAGAGAGAGAAGTACAGCAGGAGAAGAGCGTTCAACGAGGAGGATGACGTTGATTACATCAATGAACGTAACATGAGATTCAACAAGAAGATTGAACGTTTCTATGGAAAGTACACTGCAGAGATCAAACAGAACCTTGAGAGAGGAACTGCTGTGTAGTCTAACAAAACTCAAAGGACTTGAATAAACATGTAGATGACTGTATGTTGCCATGGTGATATGTAAACAGGCTTATTCTACTACGTAGGATGACTCTGAGGTAATAATAGAGTTGTGATCTTGTAACCTATGAACTGTGAAATCCAAGTTGGTTAATGACTTAACCCTCATAAGTGGGGTCCTCCTAAGATGTCTAAGTATCTGTAGCACTCTGTGTGGTACGTACAAGCATGGACATCCCTTACGCGATCCGATTAAACAAACAGATGTGCAATGTTTATGCAGTGTCAGTGAGTACAATCTGGTTCTCTCTTTCATTGACATTTACCTATCGAATGGACTCACCAAGAAGATGTCCTCATTACTCGGCCCCTCCGATACGATGCTAGTGGTTATCTGCTTCCAGGTTCATAACTACATAACCAAGTTAAAGCGCTAGCACCATGGCATTAAACCTCGGTACATGGCCCCTAGGAGATGACTTGATAGTATTGTTCTTCTGTTGGTTTTCCTACAAGTAAACAAATAAACATCTTGGCCCTTGTGCCAGTTTTCAGGAAAAGTTTTGTTCCTTGGATCTGGGCTTGGTTTCATTTCTAACATTTGCCTTTGATACTGTAGCTTAACACCATTCAAAAGGATTTTTATTGTGTGGCCACCAGGCATAATTTTTCTCCATGTATCCACAGATTTTGAAATCCTGAATAATTGAAAATTAAAAACTAAATATTCTTTGGGACTTGTAGATACTTGATATGTCTTTCTAGAATGACATGCCCATGTATACTAAAATCTGTAGTTGATGAACCATGGAAGACCTATCAATATACTTAATCAGTGCTTTTGGCATCATACATGTATGAAGCTGTCCAAAACATATTTGGAATGGATATTTTTTATCAAACTTCACTACTGCAATATGTATGTAAGTAAAGTCAATATTATAGATTTTTATACTGTTTTAGGTTTATATGTTCCATCCTCTTCATGGGCACTTGATCTATAGTTCAGTGAACCATTTAGAAGTAAAACTGGCCTACTAAATGATTCAGAAATTCTGGATGTATGTTATTTTTATCACCAATTCCAGTCTCTATAAAGGATTTTGGATTTTGTTAACATACTAATCTTTATCCTCCATCCCCAAACCCTGCTATATTTACTTTGCATTTAGAAGACTTTATTTAATAGTGTTTCTCGTGGAACGAAACAGAAACATCCACTGGCTTTTTAGAGGGTATTATTGAATATATAGACATGTCATTTTATAGAGTGTAAAGATTTGTATCATTTTCAGGGTTCCCAGCCCATGAGGGTACATAAGTTACTGGTATTTTACTTTTTTCCAGTCAGGGAATAATAAGGGAATTTGATAAGAAATACTAAAAATCAGGGAATTTTGATCAGCCCTGAAGTTGAAATCGTGGTAGTCAGTCAGACTCTATTATATATTGTTGCATATCAAAACAACATCCATGTTATGGTGGTACTAATTAGTTTCACATTATTGTTTATATACTGAAAATACATGTAATTCACTGCAACAACTTAGAAAACATGCGAAACTGGGAATGGGTTTAAATAATTATCAGGGAATTTTTAAACTTCATCAGGGAAAAATCAGGGAATTTTGTCTTCTTGAAAAGCTGGGAACCCTGATTTTGATTCGCCATTGCTTGCTTGTTAGCCAACTTCCCATAACCAGAGCCACATTTTTTCCAAAACCCAATTCATCATCAGCAAAGCAATGAGTATGCCAGTAAAAATCAGCTGGCAAGGACTTTGCATTAATTCTGCTATAAATGCATTATGTGGATTTCCGGCACTCCCATTGTTTTGTATTCATTGAAATTTGGAATAAAAGAACCTGGCTGGATTTCCTGTGAGGAAGTGTGGCTCAGACTATTGGACTATTGGTACATTAGGTGCCTTTTCTGTTCCAGATATTGGTACTTTAATAGTAAGTCTTCATTTTAAGCAGGAGGCAGAAATTTTTGTATAGGTTTTATGCCTCGGATACATTCAAATTTGTGGATTTATTTGGATAGATTTCCAAGTAATGTTGAACTACATATGGCATCACCTTCTATTGTTGTATCTGTACATATACTCTGCAGAGGTAAATTGCCAATTCATCTACTGCCAACTCGTCCACTCACCACATGGTCTACTTTCATTTGGTCTAATGCCATCCCTTTCATCAACATATTGTCTAACAACCATTTGGTCCATTCACCATTTGGTCCAATCATCACTTTGTCTAATCACCATTTCGTTTATGGCCATTTCTTCTCATAACCAGTTGGTGTATTAATATTGATTTCATTTTCATTCATTTTGCACTTTTAACACTTATTCCAATTAAGACCAAATGGTATATGGACCAACTGGTTATTAGACGGAATGGCATTAGACTAAATGAAAGTAGGCCATGTGGTGAATGGACGAACTGATTGGAGACCAAATGATAGATGAGTTGGCAGTTGGACGAATTGGCATTAGACGAATTGGAAATAAACCCTCTGCAGATATCCCCCCCCCAAAAAAAAAAAGTACATTAAGTAGGATAACACATGTCATTAATTGTATATAGAAAAATCATTGCACACTCATTTAATTACTTATTTTATAACTCACTTTTATTTATGTCTGTCATATGCCATTTGTACAAATCCCAATAAATACTCTATATATGATTAAATTGTGTGCTCTCTTCCGTTTCTTGTATTTTTTGTCCTACCATTCCTTGGTTGGATTCCTCTTTAAAATGCCTTTCTCTGCCAATCCAAAATCTGTATGGAAAAAAATATTTATTTTCATCAGTCAACCCCTAGAATTTTCCCCATCTCTGCCCCCGCCATTTAATCTCCCCACTCCCCCCTCCATTCTTTCTCCTTCCCTCCCATTTCTTTGTCTCTCTCCCTATTCCTATTCTTTCCTTTAAGTTCTGTATCACATCACTTCATTAGCAGATAATACAAACGCACCGCAAATCAGAGAAATGATCGCTCCAAATGAAAGTAAAATTATATGTACAATTTGACATGTCAAGAATTTATTTCTGCACATAATTGAATGATTGCTCTTAATACTTTATATACAATAAACATACCATACAATCAGTGACCCTCATGAGACTGTACTTTACAACTATTCTTTCTATTTTCCAGATCGTTCAGAAGATAATTATGACAATGCAATACCTCTAACAAATACCCACCCTACTGCTTGCATACCAAGAAAATAGAAACAAAATTGGTGAAGCTAAATGCAACACATCCCTCCAACACCAGTGTGAATCCTTGAATCTCAAAGTGACAGATAATTTATCTCTTTTTATTTTACACTTTTACACTAGAATGTCTATCAAGTGATGTCCTGTCCAAACTCTGATCACAAAAATGAACCAACTGCTCAAACCGAAGATATTCTCTTTCAGTTCAATACAATATAATAGCAGCCATTATTTTTCCCTCTCAACTTTTTTTTAATTAACGATAAAACGTCTTTTAGCAGTAACAAATCACCTTTTTAAGAATAAGAGCCAATTTCTTGTACATCTCTCAATGAGCATCCCAGCCAGCTTTAGATAAATTGAGAATAATGCTTTACATGTTGAATAAATGCAATATCATATGTAATCTATAGTACATCTCATAAAGCTTTGGCAAAGACACAATTATTTCATGAGGAAGTTTGTATTATGCATGGAACATTCATGGGAGAAGTTCTTTACAATTCATGGTATTGTGGAACAGTTATCTGCACCACATGCAAACCTTCAAATTGCAAAGATGTATTCAATGTGTGTATGGTAAACTTAGATTTTCAAGCATAAAATTCAAATTTAGAAATAACTAAATAAACAATTGAAAATTCCCCAAATTACCTCGATTTAAATTTTCTTTAAATTAGATAATAAATGACCAACTCAATGCAGCCCAGCGTTACAAATTTGCAATGCCAATTAAATCAATTCCTAACTGTCTATGAAACAAAGAAATTGTGTCGTTTTCCTGTGGAATCATACAGCATGGAAGTGATTCAGTTTGATATGTATACAGATACATTTTAAAATACCTGGGAAGTCATATTACTTGAATGTCTTCAACATAATTAGATAATTTCAATCAGAATCTAAACAAAATGTCCAAATCTTCAAGAAAAATGTAATAAAAATTTTGAGAAACAGAATCATAATTCAATTTTCATCTCACTCAAGAGTACTCAAGTATTCTGACTAAAATGAGAATATTTCTACCAAAAGTGTTTTGGTGTTTTCAGTGAGTGGACCCTTTTCAGAACCAAATTTATTTGAAAAGATAGTGTGCTATTAATCTGCAAGCTGCAATGAAATGAGGATTTTGCAATTATCATTAGATGACTAACAGTCTGAACTCCTAATTAATCTCTTCATAAAAAATATTGAACAAGAGAGTTCTGGGCCCCGTCTTGCCAAGTGTTGCCATTGATCCAATCAACCACAACTATGGAAAGCCAGCAACATCAACATCTAAAATGCATGTTTCTTCAAAATATTTTCTAACTATGATGTTTATTCATACATGCATTGTTTTCTTGGAAATTCAGCATATTTCTCTTTGTGTACAAAATGTCATTTTAGAAATTTCTTGTAGAAAATATCATGACAATAATGGATTTCCATATAATTGCGGCTGATCGGGACAAACGTTACTCCTGAGGGGTGTCTCCAAGAGACTCAAGCAAGAATAAAACTCCAAAATATTTCATGAAGAAGTTTGTATCATGCATGGACATTCATGGGAGAAGTTCTTTACAATTCTTGGTGTTGTGGAACAGTTTTACAGTTATCTGCACCACCATTCAAACCTGCATTCCAAGTTGCATGTGGCACATAACATATCAATACTAGGTAGATTGCAATCATGGGGCGCTCTACCACAAATCAATCAATGAGATAATGGATCAAATATCAAATGAACCTTGGTACTTGTGCATGACTACAAAGGCCACCGCACACCTTACGACCCGACTGGTCTGCAACTGAGTGAGGGGAGATGAATCGCAAGGTAGTCATAAGCCTCGACACCGCACATCTTGTGATCAGACCGCCATGTTGTCTGAGACTAACGGATGTGCTTTTTGCCATAGCAACTCAGAAAATGGCACTTACTACTGCGTATGCACTTTGTATGTCGTATACGCGTTGGATTGAGCTTGGGTTCCATCATAAGGATTTGACAAGTCAAATCCTTATGATTTTTCTTGCAATTTGTCTCTGACCGGTCTGTGACTCTCAAGCGGACAAGAGCTGTGACGTCACATCTCTCCTCACTCAGTCGCAAGCCAGTCGTAGACCAGTCGGCTCATAAGGTGTGCGGTGGCATTACGTCAGATTTAGATCTTTATGAAACTCCACTCCCTCCCTTGAATTTCATCATCTTTGAATTAGAACTTTGGTCCAGACTGTTGCATCTCTAACTTGGTAATCTGTGCGCTGAGCATCTCTCTTTCAAACATGAGATCAGAGTAACGTTGTTGGAGCTCCCTCTCTCGGTCACTCTGGCGCTTTACATCCTCTCGAAGGGACTGAAAAGGAAAGCAGAACAAAAGGGTAATTATCGCAATAGTCAATAAAATCAAGAAAATTACCTGGGGGTGCTTCATAAATATTTACATATGACTTAGAATCGCACTTAAATGCCGACATGTATGCGATATGCGACGCGCGATTTTATTGATTAATACGCAGTATTAAGCGTCCTTTTGGCATGATCTGACCAATGTGGTCATGCTTTCTATATGGCACACAACTAGGCATTTAAATGCAACTTTTAAGTGTGAAACAACCCCCTGTGCCCTATTGCTTAAAGGTTATTATCATGGTAACTATGATGGTGGCAAAGCTCTGCAGCCAATCAAAATCGAGCATTTCATGGCAGTTAGCATTGGATGCCAAAGTTACCATTAAAGTAGTGTTTAAGCAATGGCCTAGGTATGCAAAATTTGTTTTTCATATGTAACTAACTACAAGTTTGAAATCAAACTGATATTGAGTTTATTGCTAGGATGCATGCAACACCATCTCAATATATTATAAGATAAAAAAACATCTCTGTCTAAACATCTTACTAAGGTAATTTGTTGCATCCAGCAAAAGGATATATTGAAAACAAGGAAACTTAACATCTATACATCACATGACCATCCACAAATCATAAACTTCTACTTTTGACCATCCACGAATCATAAACTTCTACTTTTGAGAAATTTACAACTTGCGCAGTCTCCCAAAATAAATTATTTGATTTTCTAACTACTACAATTATCCTTCTTGCCAGTACCCATACATGGTTCATACATAAATGCAAATAAAAGTCTACGGACTTTGAAACAGAGGGTCGTGGGTTCGAATCCCAGCCATGGCATAATTTTCTTCAGCAAAAAACTGATCCACAATGTGCTGCACTAAACCCAGGTGAGGTAAATGGGTACTGGTAGGAAGTAATTCCTCAGGAAGCTGTGTGCGCTGTGAACGCCTAGCTTAGCCTGGTAATACAGGAGCACCTTGAGCACCTCACAAGGTGGATATGTGCACAATATAAATACCCTATCATTATTACTATTAATAAAAGCCCTACAAAAAGACTTTCTTACTTCCATCCTCTTTGGAATAGCAATATCTTCATTGCTCTGTAGTTCTTGGAATGTACAGAGTTCTACATAGGCTTGTTCAACCTCCTCTTGGATCTCAGCCAGCTGTTTGGTGAGTCCTTGAGCTCGAGATTGGTAGCCTCCAAGCAAGATCTTTAGTTTCTTCTCAAGCTTAGCCGCTCTCTTTGCCTCTCTTGTCATCACACCACGATTAGACTGGAAAGAAAAAAAATATAATCGAGTGAATATGATGTCCAGATTGCTTTCTAAAATACACAAAGTAAGCTCTTTGCTTTTGTCAAGCTAAGCAGCACTCAAGTCACTGAAATGAATAGTAGAGGATATATTTTTACCACTTGTGAGAGGTGATCAATAGGTACTGAAGGCAATAGAATCCATTGCTTTTCAATTCATCATATCTTTCGGCCCCAATCTCCAGAGATCCCAAATATATCAAAAACTTATTACAATGCATACATGTGTCATACCTCAAGTTTCTTCTCTGCCGATTCAATCCTGTCTTTCTTGCTGGCCATGTTGGCTCTGGTGTATTTGTTCTTAGATGGAATGTAAAGCACCTGACCCAGGCATTCTTCCCACACCTGGGTATAGGCCTCTTTAGGGAGATCACCGTGGGCCATGCCGGTTTTCACGACTTCCATCTCAGCTTTTAATAACTCATTGGCCTGTGGAGAGAAAACAATGGACAAATAAAGACAGTGAAATCTAAGTGATGCAAGAAAAGATACATAAGAATACCAGAGCAGCATTTCATCAATAGATTTATCTGTGATTTTTCATGTACCATTTTGCTTTCATAATTTTCTTTAAAATTTAGTGTGCTTCTCTTTGTTTACAAAGGACAATGAGCAAATTTCCTGAAGAAAAAGTTACAACATTGATGGATTTCCACATACTTAAGGTTGATCAAATCAATTGTAACTCTTTGTAAGACGTGGGGCTCTGAGCTTCATTGAAGTTGACTACTTACTTTTTTCATATCTTCCTCCTCATACTGGTGATAAGGATGATGTTCAAGGTATGCTGCATGTGCAGCTGGGTTAGTCTTACTGGTAGGTTTATCACCTTTCTTCATCCCTGGCTGATCCCCTACAGGGTTCTTCAAGGCGTCGTAATGCAGCATCGTTATCATCTCAACCTTGATCATCTCCTCAGCCTGCGATGTAAATGATATTATTCAAAATCAGTGAAAGGTATTGTGGATATTAAGAACTTCATCAGTTGTGATTGAATATATATATATATATACTCCATACTACTGATCTCAAATATAATTATGAAGGAGACCCGTACACGTACATCGCCAAGATATACATATACCATTATTCTAAAGGATTCCTTCAAACCATACATGTTTGTTTCATCATGACTTTCTTTACCCTTATATAATATAATATATATGCATAAAGAGACCAGGGGGCCGTTGCAGAAAGAGTTGCGTTTAAACGCAAGTCAAAAAATCAATCGCAAGTCTCGAATGCGCGCTGTTGATTGGTTGAAAATCAAGTTGCGCATGATTTTTAGAGTTGCGATCGATTGTAACTCTTTCTGCAACGGGCCCCAGGTCCACCGTTTCCATTCCAAACAAATGGCAGGTCAAACATGGATTACAAAACAAGTAACACATATACCAATGTAGAAAATTGTCTAGAGTAACATAAATGCAGGAAGATAATCAGTTAAAGCTGTCATTGATAACACGTTGGAAAAACCCCCACTTTATCAATTTTCTATATTAGAGTTGGAAATGTAAATGGGAATCCATTCCATCCCTAAATCCCATTGTCCATCCATCAACTCATCCATACATCTTATTCATCTCTCTGTTCAAGATTCTATCTATTCATGCAATCTTTCATCTATTCAGTCAATTCATTCATCCATCCATCTATCCATTCATTCATTTTAGTCATCCTTTCATCTATCCTTTTATTCATCCATCCATCTATTCATTCATTAATCCATCCAATCATCCATCCATCCATTAGTTCTTCTATCTATTCATTCATCCATCCTTCTAATCATCCATCCATTCATCCACACATCCAACTATGCCTTCATCTGTAAATTCATCTATTCATTTATCCTTTCATCCTCTCATTCATAAATTCATCCACAAAGTCATCCTGTCTGTCATCAGTACATGACACATCCTTACAAATTCCAAAGACAACACATTTATTCAGAACGTTTGAAGATCAGTAAGGTCCCTCACCTTCTGTAGCTCTGTAATAGGAGTCTCAAGGTCCTTTGGTCTCAGTATAGATGTGTTGATATCCACAGGCCTTGGAAGACCTCTCTGAAGAGGCTGAGATCTACTCCTTAATTCCTTCTCTCCTGCAACATTCATAATAAGAAATCATATTTAAAGAGACATGTCTGGTTACTATATCCATGATTGTATTCAAATATCGAAACATGCAAAGCATTCTAACTGACAGACTAATGGCAAACACCTACCATATCACAGAGTATCAATCAAACTACAATCATTTTCGTTTTGGTCCTAGCTCTTCCATTTTGTGCAATTTCCAATAGTCGACCTCGAAAAGATGAGTGGTCATGGTATTGACATCCTTTAACCTTGTTATCATAACATTTTAATGTCATTCATAACGGTGAAATGAATTCAGTATCAGTGAGTTGGATCAAAACTCATTTTAAAGCCATGTGATAGACTCCAGTCATAACATATCGGTACTCTTCAACTAATCACTTAAGGGTGAATTTAAAAGGGGTGCATTTGAGTAATTCACTTAAACTTTCTGATGAAATAAAAAAAGTTTACTTGAGCAGACAACCTTAATCACTTGTTTTTTGGCTAAAAAAGCAAATATGTCATTCAAAAGCCAAATCATGGTGCTAAAGATTTCACAGCAAAGTCTCCAAAGAAGGACTTACTCTCTTCTGCCAGCTTTGCAAGTCGTCTATTCTCCACATCCGATGCATCCTCTATGAAGTTTGAATTATCTTGAGGCTCTTCTAACAGCTTCTCATCATTCTCTGGTATCACAATCTCAAAATCATTCCTTGGAGCTGGCAGTGAAGATAGGCCTCGCCGAAGGCTGGCCTTCAATTCCCTCTGAAATAAAAACAAAGCAATTTGAAGGAAAGGTATCATTAGCATTTTAAGGGAAATTCAATACAAGCATGACACACTATGAGAGGACTGGGCTCCATCTTTTACAATACAGTTTATACTTTAGCCTGTTTATCCAGGTGCTCTTTTTTCAAATAGACTAGAATTTAATTCTGTAACAAAAATAAGTTATGTAATGTTCTGTACAGTGCTTTTTCTTCTCCTTGACTCCATGGTCATTATCTCCCCATCCCTGGCCCGAAATTCACCATGTTGGATGAGAACAAACAGACATAAGACAAAGTGGGTGTAGACCAAATGGCAATGTAACATACAATCTAGTGTTAATAACGTACCTGTTGTTGTTTGGCACTGTGTACACTATCAAATTCCATAAGTGCTTCTTCGGGATTGATGTTGAGTTTGTCACGTAGCGGAGTCTGACCTGGGGTTTGGCCTCCACCAGTGCCCATCCGTGGGGTCATCCGAGGGGTCAAACCTGATAAGAGGGAATAGTTTACTACTAATCAACCCCAAATTAATAATAACAATAATATTGATGCAGTTCACCTGGGTAGTGTAGCACAATGTGGATAGATATC
Organism: Lytechinus variegatus; assembly: GCF_018143015.1. Taxonomy (NCBI): domain Eukaryota; kingdom Metazoa; phylum Echinodermata; class Echinoidea; order Temnopleuroida; family Toxopneustidae; genus Lytechinus; species Lytechinus variegatus. The sequence goes on along the minus strand of NC_054743.1, from coordinate 15,697,610 downwards.
TTGCCGAAGGAAATTAAGCAATGGCTGGCATTGGAACCCTCGACCCTCTGTTTCAAAGTCAGAAGACTAATCCAATGGGCCACAATGCTAAAAAAAATTTCCTGTCCCACTTTTTTTCTCATACTTATGAGGGAGAATCAGAGAAAAAGGATAGATCCAAATCAATAGAAAGGGATATATAAACTAGCAGTCTTGGCCTACTGGGAAATTTAATTGATGTTTTATTTGATTAGCTTTTTTCTTCAAATGGGCAACACTATATTTTTTTCAATGCGGCTTTTTTTTCTATTTGAGTTCATGAATTAAATATAAATAGAGAAATATAAACAATGTCCTTATGAATCAAGTGATTATTCTCCTTATACAAAAAATGGCATTGGAGGAAAGATGCAGATGCATTAAAATATGCAGATATTGTTAACTCTTTCTCTTATAGGACTTTTAAGGCTCTACACCAAAAGTCACTGGACAAATAACAAAAATATTATCACTCTACTCGAAACTCTGAATATATCTCCATGCGTAACTGTCTCTACAAATTTGAATAAAATAATGTGAAATTGAACATACTTGCTTGTGACTCATGACCTGGTGTTCTGAATGGTGTATTGAACGCCATGTTAGGTGTCTGTGTAGCTTGTCTCTTAGGCGTGATACCATCAAAATCACTGCTTCCTACTGCTGTGTTCATACCTCCTTTCAATGGCGTTTCAACATTCTGCAGTGCAAGGATGTTCTGTGCCTCCTGAACACAGATAGATGAGTTGAAAGATAAATCATTAGAAGTGCATCTCTAAATACACTATTACAATAGCAAGTGTTTGGGAAGAAAATTGACAAATATATTTACTAGAGTATAACCCTTTTGACTTATGAATTCTATCATTCCCATAGGCTTTGTACATGGACCAACCAGTTCCAATAGGTAATGGATAAATCCTTAATCTTCACTACCAGATTCCTATTACCCTTATAATTATGTGGCACTTTGTCAGCCAGTATAGAATAATAATAATATGCAACATTTACATAGGGCTTAATGCAATTTTTTCTAAGTGCTCTTACTATTACCCACAGCTTTAGCACAGCTATCCGATCAGGTGCTCAGACAAACAAGGAATTCCTTCAAGACATTTCTCCAAGAAATTCAAAGAATTCCTTCCCACCGGATGAGTTACAATTACTACCTTGCACAGATTCATGAAATTCATCAAATGCAACTAGAGAAGATTTACTAGTCAACATTTGACACATAAATAGCCACTGATCCTCGACCATAGGGGGGGGCAAGAAAGGAAGAATGTCAAGGTGATGATTACCTGAAGTACTGTATCATGTGTAGCAGGAGTGCGAGGTGTTCTGAGATTAGCTGGTCCTGGGGTCATCGTGTAGTCTGAAAGAAGAGCATCCGAAGCACCATTGACTGCTCCTTCCTCAGCGATCTGACGGGCATTCTCACTAGCCTGACCAAGCTTCACAACCTATATAGACAAAAGATTTGGTGTTACTCCATTGAATAAAAGACGTCTTTGATACTCATACAAACCAAACAAATAACAAACACATTGCACATTTACCTATTTCAACTGGATGCTTTCAGACCTTGGCCATAAAAGGCCTGAAAGTCAAGTTACGGACATGCCTTGACCCTATGATCCCTACTTGTTTTCATAAACTAGGTTTTCAAACATTGAAGAAGGCTTCGAAGAGAAAAACTTGAATAACAGTGGTTTCATATAATTTGAAGAGGGAGAAGGCCAAATCTACAATTCAAATCCTGATTGATGCTCTTGAATAAGATGGAATTTCTAAAAATAGGCCTACGTTTACTCAGAGACGATATATTTATCATTTATTGCATAGAAAGCAAGATTACATCTCATCTTAAAACTTACCTCTTCTAACTCAGCATCAGATATTTGTGGAGTAGGCAAGACAAGTTTGCTACGCTTCTTCATTGGCTCAGCCATCCTATGAAAACAAATGAAACAATGCATACCATAGCATAAAAATAAGTCAGACCATGGAATATCTAATAGCAGTGAAAGCTTATTCACTACAGGTCATTCTGAAAACAAAACAAAATAACATATCAGAGTAAGTAATTTGCTACTCTCAAACAGTATGAGCAAATAAATAATTTGCATGATAGTTTCTTTTGTATTATAAAAGATTTCCTTTAATGTTGCCATGCTAATAACTTCAGCGATTAGATTATTTCATGCTTTTCCATTTTGATGAAATATCTTTGTAAACAAGCTTTGTATCATCGCACTTGTACATAAATTCAAATGAAAATTCTACACTTACTTGTTTGTCATAGCGATAGCTCCAGGCAAATCATTCTCTTTCCTCTTCTTCAACTTCTGTCTATCCTTCTTTCGTTCTCTCTGTCAGTGAAATTGAAATAAGAATTGCTGATGAAATTATAGATTTATATGGGTAAAATCATCGAGGACATCAACATGAAGTGCTCCACAATGAGAAAAATGTAATCTAAAATAGTTCATTTATTCATATAGTCTTTCCACAACAAATTCATAGGTCATATGATACTGTGCCTTTTCCTTTTGGTTACAAAGTGTTGTACACACACTACTCCATGTTTGGGCCAATAAAACAATAATTAGAATGGACAGCTTATTCCATGCAATTCATTGTCCTCTTTAGCAAAATAGATATATCTAAATATCTAAAGATCATAAATAACCAGTGATTTTTAATTCCCAATGAAAGTATAAGCTGTAATTTTTTTCAGGCAAAATTGGTATTTCGTTAAAGATTTTTTTAATTACAAAAAATATCATTTTTGCAATGGTAATCACTTCATGCCTCAATTTTATATCTCAATCTTCTACAAATTGTTTTACCTTTTTGGTAAACACAAATGAGGGAGTGTGTCTTTTTGTGTCCCATCATGTCAGGATTCTACTTTATGATTGATTTCACTGTTTTGTTCTTCTTTTTTTCCCTTTTTTTGGTCAGACAGTTCTTTCCAGTAATTTCACTTCACAATTTACTCTTTTAACAACGGTTTACGAAGATATAGAAATGAATTACATTTGCTATCAGTTTATCAACCAATCAATGATTTACTCATTTAATCAATTCAATTAATCAGCAAATAATCAATCATCTATTTCATGTATTCATCAATCAATTGTTAAAAAACATGGGATGTACCTCTTCAATCTCATCTCTACGAGCTTGGTCCATGTCCTCTCTCCTAAGCCGCTTGAAGTTTGGATCCACAGGTGCGACCACTTCATCAGCTGTGTTGTAAAACCCTGGTGCTGGCTTCTTCTCAAACGGAATCTCAGCATTGTAATCAACGCCGCGCTTCTTGCGCCTCTTCTTGTTGACCTCGATACCTGCTGCCCGGAGTTCCCTACGCTTCTGAAGAGCTGCAAGACGTCGCGCTTCCTCAAGCTGCTTTTCACGAGCCTTCCGCTTGGCCTTCTTACCCTGCGTGTTGGCTAGACGAGCACGGGCTTCTGATAACATCTCAAGTTCTATATTGAGGATGTAAAACCGACAAAACAGTTGTAAGAAATGAGATCAAATTTACATTCAAGTTTTTATTTGATACATCTGTTACTATATCCACATTGAGATGTACATTACAAACCCTAACAAAGTTTAAACAGGCAATTGTGCAAAAAATACTCCATTTTATAACCGGTAATCACTATCCACAATTTTCCTCATCTCGTTAGGCTTGTCTAATATCATATTTGTATAAGGTCTATTTTGAACCAGGTGTGGTTAATTGTCAGGAATTTATTCCTAGAAACGTTTGTGTACTGTAAAAGTATGCAGGCTAAAACCACAGGAATGATATCAAGTCTTTTGAAAGCACGTTAGTTGTTTACATGAAATTGTGATATGCCCTATTAATGTACAAGAATTAAATATAACAGCTATTTTACTTTGTTTCAGGGGATAGTTTATAGTCTTTTCATTTCTTACCATCTTCATCCATATCAATAGGATCAGGTCTAGCTGGTTTAGTCTCTGGGTTAGGATCTATCTCTCCTGGTTTCAGCTTCCTCGGATCATCCATTGTATCCCCATCACCCTCCTTCTTCTGCGCTTGATCACTGGTCATTCAAATAATACCAACATTTCAAATGTACAACTGCTCAATAACTTAGTTCTAACAGAAACTATTTACTCATGATTAAAAAAATATTTCTATTAAGACTTTCTATACCTTATTTCTAAGCCTGAGTCATATCGATTATTTTGAAAACCGGTGTTCGACAGCTCTAATTCGATCGAACATCGATGCATCGAATATTGAAGGCGGGGAAAATTTAGTCTTTTGTTTTTGCGTCGATGCGATGCGCTTTGCATATGCACTACGCACTGACGGTATGCGCTGGCGTTGGCTGGGTGAGTGTTGCACAAGCAGATGACAGAGCAAAGTTCGTTTGTATTTTCCATGATCACAAAACACACAAAAAAGGCCGGGGACCAAAGCAGAATTCTTCCCAAAATATCTTCAACAAAGATATTTGCAGATGACAACATATAAGTTCAAAATGAAACAATAAAAAAGACATGAATCACACAGAGTCGATCCGAATGATTTTCGGTCGACTAGCATTCGCAGTCCATTCACCAGCCCCGTCCGCAGCTCCGTACACTCACTCTCCCGAAACGACAGGCGTGCTTGGCGTCAGCGCCAGCAAACAAGTCCAATCAACGGAGAGTGCTGTAACTTGCCTGAGATTGTGTAGTTGGATCCAAAATGAGCTCCAAATAAATTTATGGGAATAAATACGTAATTTTCTCTTGATGGTCATTTGAATTGCTATTCAATGCTGATATAACGATTGTGAGGAAAGATTGTGGAATATGAGTTATGACGATGTTCGAGAATTAATCCTGATAATGACAATCCAGTTTTTTTAGACGCAATTATGAGCATGCGATCAAAATAAATACGAATGTTTCGAATCGAGCCCTAAATTCATCTAAATTATTACGATTTAACAAGATTTTATGGTCATACTAAGAATATTGACGATGTCAGCAAAGTATGTTATGTTCATATGGAAGAAATAATACTGGGATTATTTCTATTGTTATTCCATCTCTGGACGTCTCCTCCAAGCTCCGAGAAAATAAGCACAATGCGCATGCGTGTTTGATGACGTATGACATATTTTCCCATTCATGAAATCAGAGCCCAAAAATGGGCACAAACTAGCTTCAAATTGATGGGAAAAAATATCAAACGCAATTTTCTCTGTTTTGTCATGTTAAATGTTATTATATGGTGATATTACGAACTTGAACAGAGTTTTTGCATGTAGACAATGTTCGAGAATCAATCCTGACGTGATGATTATTTTTTTTAGACAAGTGCACTAGCTCGACTCAAGTCAAGTCGATCGTCATGAGATGTCCGCCATTGAAAATTGAAACGAAATACAAACGTTTCACATCAAGCTCTAAATTCATATTAATGATTATCATATGCAAATTATTGTTAAATATTACGATTAAATAATGTTCTATGGTCATGATTTTAATATTGTTCATGAAAGCAAGATTTATTTTACGTTGATCGCGTCAATTTCCGGCCATTTTCTGGTTTGATTAAAGAACAGTACTGCGCATGCACGATCGATGGCCATGACTTCCATTCATGAATTCATCGTGCATAAATTATCTCGGCACGAGCAGACGAGTAAGACTCGAACTATGATTGAAATAAACTTCAAATTAATGGTGAATAGCATCATAATTACTCATTCGGTTTCATTTTGGGGGCAATAGAAATCAAGTAAGTAGTAGTAAAGTTGGACATTACTGATATTTTGATGATTGTGTAAACCAAACGAATCGGCCGGCCGACGTATTTTTTTTTTTTTTTTCGATGCACCGATTTTGCAAAATCTGCACCGGTGTTCGATGACATCGATCGAACACCGATTTTAAAATCGATTCGACTCAGGCTTACTTATTTCATACATGTGTATATCTAAAAAGGTAATATTAGGAAATAAATTTCACATGTGTGCTCTCAAACTTGAAGTCAAGACTTTCATCTGTATTCATGAGACTTTTGATTTTACAGATGTGTATCGCATGGGATAATTTTATCTGGGACAAACCTTTTATATCACCATTCATAAGACATGACAAGGCAGTGACAATAAATTGCCTTGCTCATGGGCACATGTGCTATGGTAAGGTTTTGAACCCTGTACCTTCATGTGTAATAGGGTTCCTTTGACCACTTGGCCATGACAGCTCCACAAAGGCTGTCATTTTATTAAAACAAAGGTACGAGCCTAAATCATAGTTTGATATCAATACTCATTCATTTTCCATCAACAGTGAATGTTATATCTTTTACAATCAAGCAAGCAAACAGTATGGCCTCTGTGTCTCAATTTCAATTTGAAATACATGCACATGCTGTATGATTGGTTTGTTACATATATGTGTTCCTCAAATTTCTGAATAAATAACAACTGTTAATATGAACACATAAACATGTAAAGTGATGATCTAGATACCAAACCAATATATCAATAGGTTTGCAATAGATTATCATACATTCATAAATGAGTTATGACAAATAGAATTTCATTGTTTGGCAGAGCAATTGTGAACAAAACTGCACAATACAGAAATGATCAGAGCACAAGGATTACAATTTAATAACAATTTCAAATTCCAAAGGCCTATAATTAGATTTAAAATCTCATTAAAGACGTAACTTACAGTAAGATTTCATATCTCTCCAGACACTGAGCTGCAGTACGTCCCACAATGGGTGCAATGGTCCTCCATTGGGTGGGCATGAGTTTAGCCAGGTGTAGGAGCTTCTCATCTTCCTCTCGACTCCATTCTGTTTTCTTGATACTTGGATCCAGCCATTCAAACCTAAGAGCAAGAGAAATGACGAATTCTAATTTCAACGCACAATTTATCTACTAAGCAGATGAAATATCTACATATTTGATAAAGGAATACCTTCCATACGGACAGTTTTAAGAAAACGCTACATCCCCATCAGGGTGCTACATAACTCTTTAAAAGCACTTGCCCAGTCGGGCAAGTAAATCTTTAAACAGTTGGAATATACTTGCCCAAAATCTACTTCACTTACCCAAAAAAAATCCTTGAAAAAAAAAGTTTTACCTCTTCAAAAGAAAGCTTTGCGGTATTATAAACCATTGCCTTTTTTCTCTCTTTTGGCATGAACTGATATACCTTGTTATTGCAGTTCTTTTTCCAAAGTGATTTTATCTTGCCTGCCATGACCAAAATGAGGGTCAATATCATATATCAAACCTAATTTTGTTCATTCAACTGTGAGAATTTTGCTTGCCCAATTCGGGCAAGTAGTTTTGGTCTTTACTTCAGAACACTTGCCCGACTCTAACTGTAACTTGCCCCAGGCAATCGGGCAAGTGCTTATGTAGCACCCTGCCCATGATAAATTGATGTAACTTACCATCTTGCTTTGCATTGTTTAGCTGATTTCCTGTGTAACAGTGATGCAATTCTAGACCACTGGTTTTTGCCATATTTCATCACAGCTGCTTTGAGGATTTCATCCTAATGCACAAAAGAAATAGGATAATAGGTTATCAAAAAATAAAACCAGTCAAATATGGAATCATACAATAAATATTTTTTATTTATTTCAAAATGCATCTTAATCCACGTGGATATCTATTCATTACCTAAACTTATATGTAACTATTCCATGAATAAATTCTCACCAGAAGAATAAGTCAAGCTTCAAGAGCAGAAGACATGTGGTGGACTTCTGAGGACTGAGGTCATTTGATCTTTAAAACAGGGTTGTATTGTAATATCAAAGTTTTTTGTTTAAAACACTATAAATATTTTAAACATTTTTACCCCAATAAACAATACAATTTTATGATAAATTTGGGGTAAAACTGACCTATATGTAGCTTGACAAAATGTTTTCAAGTTAAATGGATTCTTTCCCGGAATCCCTGTTAAAAAAAAAATGTCCCATAAGATCTCCCCGATCTCGACGTCTCCTATATTTGGTGCATATTTTTAAAAAAAAAAGTTTATATCGTGTATTTCAAATTGATGGCCCTTTTTTATCAAGGCCAGGGCCTGGCCCAGTAATATTGAGTGACATGATTGACTCATTTACCCTTTTTACACATGCTAAAATTTCCTTAACCCCGTACTACAGGTGAGGCTAAATTGCCATTTAGCCCCACCTATAGTACGGGGTTAAGCTTAGCCCACTTTCTTTTTACACAGCATTTTTGCAAAATGGGCTAACCCCACCTACACGTATAGTACAGGATTATTTGGCCCTGCAAAAAAGCAGGGTTATCCCAGCAATTGCGGTGCTAAGAGCGATAGTACGGGGTTAAGATCGCTAGTGTAAAACGAAAGTGGGCTAAGCGCTCCCATTCATGCCCCGCAACAGAGCCTGCCCGTTTTGTCCAATCAGAGGCAAGTATAATGAATATTCATGAACAGCGAACACGGCGATGAGAAAAAGCGCGTGCCATAAGTCAGCGAGTTGGAATTCGTATTTTAATACTTTCCTCATCAACGCACATGAATATTCATGAGCTACCACTAGTCCGGGGTTAGCGAGTTCCGTGTGTGAAAAGCAAGCATTCCTTATCCGGGGTTAGCAATAACAATTTGGCATGTGTAAAAAGGAAAAAAAAAATAGTTAAGGATAGTACAGGGTTAACGATAGTCCAGGGTTAAGAAAATCCTGTGTAAAAAGTGTAATTGAGTATCGCCATCCATCGTCATCGGGACCGTCACCACATCTTTGATTGTCATGATCAATGCAGAGCTACCAAGTCTTACGCATTATGCGTGAGACTCAAGCATTTTGGACTCTTGTTCATCCCCTCAAATCTCTGTCTCACGCAACTATCACAGCCTATTCCCATATTGTACACAATGTCTGTGATCTCACTCAGATTCACAGAAAATCTCACGCATAGCTGGTCTTTGAACTTCAACTCGGCATCTCTGTCAATGATGATGCCTAGTTGAAATAAATTAATTTAATTTAAATTAATGATGCATGTTGAACTTGCCACAATAAAAGTTAAAACCATTTCTTTTTCCTTAATTATGATCCTTCAACACCTTAATTCTCAATTTTCTTTCTCACACTAGGCCCTACCCTAAAATGCACACTACACACTACAAAGCACGTCATTCAGTGCAAAACATGCAAGTTTTTGCAAAGATCGCCGATTTGACTGAAATCTCTGATGGAATTTTCACTAAAACTAACATATATTTAAGGAAGAGTGAGACCAAAACATAAATACTCACTTCAGTGTTCCTCCAAACACCTCCTTTAATCTGGATTCGTGGCATTTTCACAGTCTTTTCTGGTCGAGATTCAGGATTGAGAAGTGAAAAGGGGAATATCACGCAACGAGTGGTAGTGTATGTCCTAGGCGCTAGCCTGAAAAGAAAGAGAGAATGCACTATGCAATGCACGTACTTGCGGGACAATCATTTTAAAGATAATTGATGAAGCGACTGGACAAAAATCTAGGATTTCACTCGCGACAGCTGACAGAGACTGCGACTTTTCCAATAGATTTACGAAAAATGTTCGGTTTATCTATTCGTGAGGTAAATATAAACTATATTTCTATTATATCCTTTGTTCGGTTCTTTGTTCATGTGAAATTAGTATGTATGTCTTTGAAATGAATCTTTGAATTGACATTTTAAAAAAAAATTACAGGTAATTATTTTGTTCACGTCAGTCCCACAAGCTCAAAGAATTGTGAGTTTATTTGTTATTGTATTATTGCCTTTGGCTTTATTGCACTCATTCAATGAACAAGGTTATGATATAACCTTGTTCTCAGTTATATCTCCATGTATGGCAAAATAAGGGTGGCAATGTTTGGCTAATTTTCTCTTTTTGTTTGGGGCAAATGATTCATGTTTTTACACTGACAGTTTCCATTACACCTATTATTCATACAACTTGGCTCTTATTTAAATTTGATACTTTAAATCATTTTTTCTTAATTAAAATTAGAGATCAAAAAATGAAAATTTTCTTGCCATATTAATTTCCACCTATAGAGGGCGTACACAAAAATATACCCAAAATTCAAGTTTTGAGCGCTCTGGTGAATACAAAAATTATTCCCAAGTTACTATTGAAAAATAAATTGCAACTGTACGGAAATTAGTAATTTTGGTCACAAAAGTGATATTTTAATGACTTTTTTAAGTGTGTGCTCTGGACAACATTGGCATACCATAGTCCTACCTGTAGATTCCCCACATGCAGGGTGGTAGCAGTGAACAAGTGCTTTATTGGACACTCGTGAATTTGTAGACTTTTTGGGGCCTGGGACTGCAGCATGCAGCATGTGATCGAGGGGAAAAGGTAAGGGGCCGCGGGGGGAGGCGGCATATTATAGATTAGTATTCAAATCAGCGTCGGAATTACACGGGGGCGACGGGCGATTTCGCCCCCATGACAGCCCAAATCGCCCCTAAAAATTCTCAAAACCCAATGGTTTGGGGCGACTATTTATTTTAGAATCGCCCCAATAAAATACCATCGACAATGCAAAAAATAATTCACACAATTAAGCATTAATTAAGCATCTTTTATATCGCCCTTGCCAGCTTCAAGTTGCAATATCCGAGCCTTCCGCAACACCGGAAGCTTCGCGATCGTAAATAAACGCGCAATGCAATATGGGATGCGGAGTACGCATAGTCTTTAGCACAGGCTTTTTAGAATTGTTGACGCACTTGCCGCATGGCTTATGTATATGTATGCGTGCACGATTAGACTGCACAGCTGGTAACGAGACCACATGCATCGTGCGGTATGTACGTGTACTAGGCGGTGTAAGCAATCGGCTGGTGATTGTGACCGCGATCTGCTTATCGACATCGTCGAGTCGGAGTGCGAGATGGATAAGCAGCGAAGCCATATCGTACATGTATAAATTTAAATATCTGGAAAGCTAAAATCAAGTAACTTTCAATTTACGATAAGCACAGTTTCAAATTGCCAAGTGCGTCTCTTTTTCAATAGCATGGTTTCTCCATACTTCACCATGTGCAATATCTAATGCACACATTTCCCATTTGGGATATCACAATTCTGTGATATCGTAATTTTAATTGCTCAGGAAATAAATCCCTGTTCACAGCACATACGATGTGCAAGTCTTTTATCCTCACAGTCGCTGTCTTTGCTTGTCAAAACGGAGCCTTAATAATCCAAAATCTTATAGTTGTGAATTATAACTTTTTAATTTCTTTCTTGGGAGGGGTAAATATCAGACAATAAATCATCAAACAAGGCTCAATCTAAAAAAAAAAAAATAGGACGCCGTGCGCTTGAGTGTGGTACTTGCATGCTGTTAGCTAGCCAGTTAGAGCTCATGTTCTGTGCCAGAGCTCTGGGTGAGAATTCTATCAGTAATGGCCTAAGTGATGGTGATTTTCTGTTTCAGATAGAGTTTAGATTTCATGTTAATTTTTGAAAACTGTCAAAACACTTTATGATTTCTTCATTGTGATTAATATTTAAGTTATTAATGAATACATTTTCACCGATTTTAGACTCTCCCAGAATGAAAGGAATTTTCTGTGGAGATCTGCGTTTTCAAAATAACTTGCGAAAAACTTAAGGTACATGAACCTACAATATTATGTACATAGCCTGTGGCTATGTGTCGGAATTTGAATAGACTGAGTAAGATATTGATTTCATTTCTTTAACATAATTCATATGCAATCCAAGTGCACTTCATAGTCACAATCACACACAAACACTCACCCACACCCGTGATTCTAACCATGAATTTTTTTTTTTTTTTAATTTATTATTTGATCTGAATTCTCTCTCTCTCCCTCTCTCCTTTATGTTTGTTTTATTCATTAATTTTATTTAGATTTTTTTTTTTTTTTGGGGGGGGCGGGGGGTTCATTGTTCATGGTTCATTAAAGATGAAAAATAAATAAGCCCATGTGTGTGTGGTTGTAAAGGGGATGTGGAGTGAGGGTGTCAAAACACACTTAAACATTTAAATCTGATTTCTTAAATGTTTGAATAAGCCATTTGGGGCCTCGATTGGCTCAAATCTGAAGTGTGTGAAGCTGATTATTGTAAGGCCTGTAGAGATAAAACTGTTCTGAGCTGTTAGGCGTCACAGTGAGTCTCGTAATGTCAAAAGGTAATTGCTGATATGCAATATAAAAAAGTAGCCCCATGATTTTGAAAATAGCCCCAAGATATTCAGTGGTAGCCCCAATGTAAAAAAAAAAGTAGCCCCTTAAAAAAAAAAAATAATTCCTACCCTGATACAAATCTATCAGTCACTATGGCCTATAATATCATCGTATATACATGCGGTTAAGTTGATGTGTGTTCGGCCTTCGGTTAATTCTAAATCAAATGGAAATTAGAATACAAAACAATGCGAAACAATTTGGGATTATTGTAAAAAAAAATAAATAAATGAAATTATTCCCTTAACTTATAAAAACTTTTCTGGATAACTTCTTAACTTGAGCTTGAGGGGCTAATATCACACGATGGGAAATCACTTGATTTATTTAATCATATTTTGTTCTTGAGATGATTCACTCAAAGTCGCTGAACATGTATCCTTTTATAGGATTTAAGACTTTATTATTTTCCAGATGTAAATATACATGTTGACCGAAGCATGAAAAGTTTATCTTTCAAATGAAAATTTCATTTTTTAAAATTTCCATCATTGCAGATTGCTCTTCGCTTACGTGATGGTCGCCTTTCGGTCACTGAGCTCTGTTCGAGATGTGTAGAGAGGGCAAGGCACTGTAAAGAGCTGAATGCTATCGTTACAGAGTGCTTTGATCAAGGACTGGAAGATGCAAAGAAAGTCCAAGACAAAATAAATGAAGGTAGTTTTACTTTTACTGTTACAGTGTTGGTGTTAAATACTTAAATTTTCCAATGGCTAAGATTTAAATGTTTTTATATGAATCTAGTTTAACTGTGTTATTCATTTAAACTATCATAATCTCTATCTTTCTCAGATTTGACTACGTTTACATCTTCAGAAGATGAAAAAATTTTGATGGAAAATTAACTTTACAATCAAGGTAGATTTTGTCAATCTTTTTTTTTTACATTTTCTTTTACACAAGTTTTAATTCATAAGAGACTGCTAATTATGTGAAGTTTTTTTTATTCCAAATACAAATTTCAATTATGGAAAGCAGATTTCTTATTTTCTTAATGGTCAATAAATTTTTCATTCTTCCATTCAGTGTTTATTTGTTTAGTTTGTTTTTAAAAAGTCCAAATTCATGGTAGATTATAGTAAATATTCCAACAGGCCTCGAAATAGGATTTTTGGGGGGCAAGGCCACTTTTTTGAGGGGCACTTTTTCACTGAGGCCAGGCAGCAGAGGGCACCAAGGCCATACAGAGGGGCACCAAGGCCACTTTTTAAGGGGCATGTAATAAATTATTTGTAGGTGTTACAGTTTCGCGGTGTGGGGGGGGGGGCTTTCCATAGTCGATGTTATACATCAGATTCAATACCAAACCACATTATTTACTTAAGAAAAAATGAACTTTACGCACGACTGGTGATACCTTCTTGAGCTACATGTAATTAAATGTGAATCTGATTAGCACCCAAGAAAGTATCACCGGTCGTTCGTAAGTTGTTTGTAACTGACAAACAGCTTTATGAAACACTCCCATTCAAAGTACTGTACTTACGCATCGCGCGCGCTCGCCAGGACAGTACAGCGCGCGCGACATTTGTGTAGTACACATACGGAGCTCGCGCTCGTCCATTCTTATGCTGCAGCTTACATAGCATATGTAAAGCGCGCTAGCGGCCGGCCAGCTGTGTATAGCTAGCTCATCGTTCGGCGCGGCTTCAGACTAGACTGCATACATGCACTGGACGTCGCTGGTAAAGCTAAGGTATTGAATACTTTTTGAGATCGGAGAAAAGTTTTCCTCGCTCAGAAAAAAAGGTGCAGACTTTCAAAAGGGGTACATTATATATCAGAAAAAGGGCACATTTATGAGAAAAAAGGGCACCACGGCCATATAAAAAAGGGCACATTTTTAGTGGCCGTAACTTTTAGCAAAAAGAAGAAGGGCATGACGGCCAGTAATGGGGGCATCGACGTCGATGGCCGTCGATTATTTCGAGGCCTGTTCCAATCTTGCTTAGAGCACTATGCACAATATGATTCATGTTCCAAGCAAAGATTCCATCATTCTTGTCAGTGTTTTCAACATTTTTTTGTTGATAAGCATCTGTGTCTCATTTTTCAATTCGGTTTTTAAAATACAAATTTGAGTCAATCTGAATTGGCCAGACACTCTGTGTAGTCAATTTTTCATTTTTTTTTCATCTTCATCATGGAATATCAAATTGGTCAAATCAGAAAATAAAGAGATATAATAGATACACAAATAACACAGAATCAGATGATAGATAAAGATCAATAAATAAATCATAACATGTGGAAAATTGTAATTTTAAAAGCATGATATGTTATCTCTCCTGGAGTCCTTTGATGATTCTGAGTTATGCAAGATTAAAATATTTACATTTTTTGTCTGTATTAGCATTACTCAGTTTTAAACTATCATAATCTCTTGGCTCAGATTTTACTATGTTTACATCTTCTGAAGATATGAAATTCGGGGATGAGAAAAAGTAAATTATAACTTATTGAGGTGGATTGTTTTTTTCAATCCCCTTTTTTCATACATGTAATTGACTAAACAATTTTTTAAGAAGATACAGTCATAATACTGTCATTTTTAATTCTTTTATTCAGTTTTTGTTTACTGTGTTTCTAATAAAAAAATTGGATTCATATTTGGTCATAGTAAATATTTTAATATTCATATTGCTTAAAACTTACCATGTTTTGAAAATTTATATTTTGAATGTCACATACATGTATAGTGAAACACATTTCTATTAATTGAATAGTAAAGTATAAAGTAGTAGTAAAGTATTAGAGTATCATAAACTTAAAGGACAAGTCCACCCCAACAAAAACTTGATTTGAATAAAAGAAAAAATCAACAAGCATAACACTGAAAATTTCATCAAAATCGGATGTAAAATAAGAAAGTTATGGCATTTTAAACTTTTTTAAAGTTTCGCTTCATTTCACAGTTATATGCACATCTCGGTCAGTATGCAAATGAGGAACTGATGACATCACTCACTCACTATTTCTTTTGTATTTTATTATATGAAATATGAAATATTTTTATTTTCTCGTCATTGTCATGTGAAATGAAGTTTCATTCCTCCCTGAACACGTGGAATTCCATTATTTTAACATTTTGTGCTTCAGGCAAGGAGGTCCTAATCGTCAAATTCGTAAAAATTGAAATATTGTATAATTCAAACAATAAAATACAAAAGAAATAGTGAGTGAGTGACATCATCGACTCTCTCATTTGGATGTAACTGGCTCGTTCATATAACTATTTTGTTAAAAATAAGCGAAACATTGAAATGTCAACTTATTTTCCATCCGATTTTGATGAAATTTTCAGCATTGTGCTTGTCTGATTTTTCTCTATTGATTCAAATCAACATTTTTCTGAGGTGGACTTGACCTTTAACATTTTTAGATTCAGCTATGTTTCATTTAATGCACTATTCTTATATGTTCAGGGTAGTGAGTTTATGCCTGGTAATCAGATTTGACAAGTAAGGGTTGCTGTATAATTTCTTCTTGGTTTTGATAAGTATATTGATACTATATTCTAGAATATCAATTATGTTTCAAAGAGTGACACTCAATGAATCAATGAACCAATTTCTCATTTATCAGGTGCATCTGTAGGCCGTTTAGGTGGGATACTTATAACTATCAAGGACAACTACAGCACAGCAGGGCTCAGAACAACCTGTGGCTCAAAAATGTTAGAGAGTAAGTAAACTTTGTATAGTTGTGTCTTCTGGTAGTATGATTTGCATTACTTTTTAGCACTTTTTAGATGTACGATAAGTTTTCATAGGAAGAGGATTACCAGTATTCAATTTTCTTACCCTTGATTATCTGTGAAAAGCGTGTAACGAGAGTTTCTTCTTGGATGTACAGCTAAGAAGCTTTTACACCATGGAAATTCTTGGAATTCAGCTTTTGGCATTGCTGGCCAGGTTAACTGCTAGTGTAGAGGACAATGTTTTAGAGTTAGACCATAACTCATTTAATCATACATAATAAATGGTGATATATTTATATAACGCTTAATACAAATGTTTCTAAGCACTCCATATTATCACTCAGGCTTTCAAGGAATTCCTTCCTACTGAGTTCCCATTTACTACACCTGGATGGAGAGTGGCAAATGCACATAAAAGCCTTGGCAAAGGCTGCAAGTGCTTTGTTGGAAATTGAACCCTGGCCTGGACCTTGTGGTTCATTATCCAGAGATTTATCCACTGAGCTATATAACACCTCTACATTTATTTCATTTTCATTCCACTCTGGATGATGGACATCACCTGTCAACAACCAAATGGTGTCAAATACCTATCAAAGCCGAGTACAATTTTCAATGATTCATTGATTCTTTATTTTTCTTTATGATTCATTGATTCTTTATTTTTCTTTATAGATTATAAGCCACCATACACAGCTACAGTGGTAGAAAGACTTCAGGATCATGGTGCTATCCTTCTGGGAAAAACTAACCTTGATGAGTTTGCCATGGGGTAAGCTGTTTTATGACATATAACGATAATAGAGTCATTACTGTCCTCCTAAATTAATGCAATGGAGCACAGTATCGTTATTCCAGCAGACAAGACTATACAATTAAAATAAATTGATGAATTGGATTCTAGGGCTACTGGATTCTAGGGCTACTTTTTATTACTCAACAGCCATTTTTTTTTTACATTATTTCATAATGTACATAGGACCCTATGGGGGTGTTAGGGGCTCTCTTAAGATTTTCAGGTAATAGGATATATTTCAGGGGTGAATTGGCCCCAAGCCCCCATTTTATTTATTACTGATGAATTGGCATGAGCATACAATCTGGTTACAAAGTACTTACACAGCACTCCTGATTGGTTCCTGCATTTGGAACAAGTCAGTCAGCTTCCCATCTGCTTTTGCTGCTGATTCATTGACACCTTGCTATGTTTAACTGGTGACTCCTGATCCAATTCATTTTTATAGGATTTGTTAAGGACTTCAATAATTTACAAGTTGATTTGATATATATATAAATGTGTGTAATTTACTTTAAATTACTCTATTCCTGGTAGAGCTAATGATATAAGAATGTAAGAATATTCCCATTGTACTTTGTTACGAAGCCTTTCACAAATTAAGCATGTAATTGCTTTTAAAGCACCTCATTGATGTCAAAGGTGATAATGGTGAGCTAGATGTTTCAAAGTCCTCCAGCTTGAAATATCTAAACATTTTAGAATGGAAATTTTATATGACACATTCTGAAATTCTATTGAAAATACCTAAAGTCCTTTCATCGTTTCATCTTGTGATATTTGTCTGAAGGAGTGGCACAACAGAGAGTTTGTTTGGTCCTACACGTAATGTATGGAGGTATCCCTTTCATCGGGTCAAGAAACGTCAAGCCCAGAATGCTGGAGGGAGGTATAGTTCTGAAGATGATATCGTTGATTCTGATTGGTTCGTTAGTGGAGGCAGCTCAGGAGGAAGTGGTGTTGCAGTAGCAAGTGGGTCGTGCCTGGCGTAAGTCACTTCTTTCTTAATTTTTAGCTCTTTTTTCCAAGAAGATTTATCTGTTTTTGTAATACGTTCATGGTTATCTTGTTTACAGTATTTTGTCAGGTTCAACCGTTTTACACAATTCAATATTTACAAATGTCTTTTCTATCAGAATTATTTTGTTTAGCACTATGATAATGATTTCAACACCATAAAATTATGTATTGTCAAATCAGTATGTGTTATTTAAGATTATGTGTGCATTCCCTACTGACTGCACTCTTGTTCTTGAATTTTTTTTTTATTAATGTTTTTATAACTCTCACTTAGTTACTGCCCACTTTACCTCCTGGCATGTAGAGCAGCAGCAAATTTATATCTCCACTCCTGGCAGTTCTCGACCTTCTTCTGGACACTCCTTCAGGTCATGTTCATTGACTTCATCTCCTCCTAAACGTAATTAATTTTTTAAACCAATATTCTATTTTCTTCCCCCTTCGAGCTATGGATTGAGATACAGAAGGATTTATTCATCTTCAGGCATTGTTCTGGTTTGAAGCTGGTCCTTGATAATACATTGATTGATCATTTCTCCATTTTGTGATAGTATTTTTATTTGTGTTCCCCCACAGAGCTCTGGGTTCAGATACAGGAGGCTCAGTCCGTCATCCAGCATCATTTTGTGGTGTCGTCGGTTTGAAACCTTCTTATGGTCTTTGTTCAAGGCATGGCCTGATATCTCTAGTCAACTCTTCAGATGTTCCTGGTATCTTCACCAAGACCGTAGATGATACAGCAACTGTATTAGGTATTATGAGATCAGTCGCCTTAAAGATTTATGATAATTGTGGTACCAGGTCTCAGCAGTCAATCACAATTAAGGCTTCTTTAGTAGTACCGTCAATGACAAATTTTTAATAATCATAATGTGACCAGCCACTACAAAACCAACAATAAGTTGCTGGGAAGAAATAGCCAGAATTGGTATTTGGTCTTAAAAAAGCAAAAATTTCATTATTAGCTATGCTTAAAGAATAATTTATCTTCTTCATTCTGTCAAGATCTGAAGTTGTAAAGTTGAACAGAACATATGATTTCTAGAGTTTCTTTGATATCATTTTTTGCAGACTGATTAGTGGTTTCACCAAGATGGTACAGTGAGCACATCTCATACTTGACTGAACCACTTCAAACCTTGTTCTCTCGTTATGTATTGAACCTGTTGCTTAATTTCTTCTATATTCATTCAAGTGCTTATGAGGGTTATTGATGATCAATTTCGACAGGTTATATATCATTTTAAATCTTAGGATGTGCTTTTTCAAACTCAATAAAAATCTCAAAATCCATTTTGCGTGATTTATCGTTGGTTTCTGGGTGGCCGGTCAAATGTATATGAAACTGGCCCATGCCCTGTAATTTAAAGATCTATGCAATCAATAACACTATTTGTTGTAACTGTAAGTCTATTGCTGACCACATACCATGCCCTCAATCTGATCAAGTTTATTATTCATCTAAAGGGGCAATGGGCTTTATAGGGAGAATGATAATGGAGTGATATGAAAAAGCATCGACAGAGAAATTTTGTGATATTAATTTACCCTAGGCTAAGTTTTTAGCAATGCATGTATACTATATTTCCTGAACTTTAGCCTTGGGTAATATAAATCTAAGGAATACAATATATTTCTTAGACCCTATGAGTAAGTATGATTATCATTATCATTAAAGCATTTAAAACTAGATTTTACTTCTTAATTATATGAGATTGAATAATATTTCTGTGTTCTTTGTTATTCTATAACAGGTGCTATGGCAGGCCATGACCCGATGGACTCTACAACCGTAACGGATCCATTCACACCGTTTACCTTGCCAGATGAGATCGATGTGAAAGGGCTTCATATAGGTATTCCTAAAGTAAGTATTCCAGGATTAAGAATTAACTATGTCAGCAAATATTGAGGAAGGAAAAACTTTAGAAGAGCAGAGTAATTTGCAGGTCTTAAATTTATACAATGTTAGGGCAAGACTATTTGTCTATAGGTCACATTTATATATTACAGCAGAAACAGGAAAAGAAACGAAGGGCACAAGTAATCTGAGCATTAAAGGGGTATTCCAGGCTGAAAATAACAAGATTTTAACAGATTAAGAAAATCAGACAAACAAAATACTGAAAATTTGATCAAAATCAGACAAGGAATAACAAAGTTAGATATGTATTATTCCGGTGAAACAGTTCTTGGCATGTCTTCATGAATATTTAATGAGCAAACTGATGATGTCATATCTCCACTTGTTCTTTTGTATTTCATGATATGAAATTAGGTTTATTCAGTTGTTTTTTTGTTCAATAACCAAAAATATTGAAATAACAGCTGATTAAATGCATTAGATAGTCATTGCTGCAACTTATTTTATTACAAGGGAGAAATATCATTCACATATGAATGGAAAAATAAAACAATTATGATTTTATGTAAAAACAGGAAAAGGAAAGTGGGAATGTGACATCATCAGCCCATCTAATGAATATTCATGATGACCTGCATAACTGTTTTCACAATATATTGCTAAAGTTTAAAACTTAATAACTTTGCTATTTGTTATCAGATTTTGATGAAATTTTCAGCATTTTGCACTGTGAATTTTCCTCTTTTTTATTTAGATATAAATATTTGCAGCCCGGAGTATCACTTTATTTTAAAAGCAAGTCAATAGGGCATCCACAGCACTGACCTAACGGTAACCAGAAAACACAATCATGTTTATCTCAAAATATGAACCTATTAAATCTCCCTCAAATATTAATGTACTTCCCCCCCCCCTCTTTTTTTCCCTTGCTGCAGTAGTGTATTCTTTATAGATATGTTTGTGTTGTTGATAATTGTGTATTTTGTTATTTGGTGCCCCTTTTTATAAGCTTTTTTTTCTTTGAGGTCACCTTACCATCATTGTATTTTGTATAAAATTTTGTTTATTTTTTAGTATTGTTTTTGTCTCGCCTGCATAGCAGAGCGAGACTATAGGCGCCGTTTTTCTGATGGCGGTGACGGCGACATCGTCAATATTGAAATCTTAACCAGATTACGTTTTTGATAATATCATCATAACTTAAAAGTATATATATGAACATCCTGCCTGAGTTTCAGATCACATGACCAAGATCAAAGGTTATTTAGGGTCAATGAACTTAGGCCATGTTGGTTGTTGTGGAATTGTCATC
The DNA here is from genome assembly GCF_018143015.1 of Lytechinus variegatus. Classification (NCBI taxonomy): domain Eukaryota; kingdom Metazoa; phylum Echinodermata; class Echinoidea; order Temnopleuroida; family Toxopneustidae; genus Lytechinus; species Lytechinus variegatus. The sequence goes on along the minus strand of NC_054743.1, from coordinate 15,676,645 downwards.
ATAAGTTAAAAGTTTACGGATCTAGTTCATGAAACTTGGACATAAGAGCAACCATGTATCCCTCAATATCTTGTGTGTGTTTCAGGTCACATGACCAAGATCAAAGGTTATTTAAGGGCAATTTAACTTTGGCCGTGTTGGGGTTATTTGTTGAATTGGAATCATAACTTAAAAAGTTTATGGATCTAGTTCATGAAGTTTGGACATAAACATATTATATGTCTTGGGGAATTTTCTGAGACCCCTTTCTCATTTACTTTCTTGAACTGGTTTCCCTTTAATAAATCAGTTTAAAAAACCAGTTTAGTAGATCATTTTGCTTGTGTCCTCATCACAATCCCCTGGGGCCCGTTTCATAAAGGACTTGCAACTGTTGTAACTTTGTCATTATGGCAAGTACCATGGTAACAGGGCTCAGCAGCCAATCAGAATCAAGGTTGCCATGGTAGTTGCCATATTGACAAAGTTACAACAGTTGTAACTCTTTATGAAATGGGCCTCCTGAACGTGGTTTCCAGAACCACTTCACGTAGAGTGGTCGTGTTGCAATGGGAATGCACTCGGTGGGGTCATGTGTTTCGCACAAAATTTGAAATTGCAGCGTAGGCATATTCTACACACTGTGTTTACTGAGTAGCCAACACAACCGGGTGAACATCACTTTATGAAGACCTGTTGTGTCCTCGTCCATGCTTAAACCAGGTTAATGAGGCAAAGCGATCTTGAAAACTGCATCGCGGCGTGGATTTCCAAACTGGTTTGGGAGTTAAGATTGCTTCTAAGACTGCTTATGAGCACTCCCATTACACATTAAACTAGTTTCCACTGAAGGACGATTCCATACGTGTCGTTCGAGAAATATCAAACAACAATTTTCAGTCTCTTAGCAGAATGCTTGAGCAATAAAATTTTCTTCTTTTTTTCAGTTATGAAGTTATGATGGGTAGTCATGTGAAAAACTGATGACCAACCAAAAATGTTTGATTATGTGTGAATTGAAGGTGAAAATGCTGAGTGTCCTATGGGACTCAGAAATATCCTGGACAATACGCAACATTTTCACCTGTAATTCATCTATGGACGACATAATTTTGTTGGTAGTCATTGTTTTACATGACTACCCAGTAGTACTTTTTTATTACCACAAAAGAAATTGAAGTTGGTTGTTTCTTTGGACAGTAGGTCGAAAAGTGTTGTGAAAATGGCTGATTTTTCTAGCATGGAAGCACCCTAAACTGGATTCCACTATTGGTGTAAGAAAAAAAATCCATATTTTATTGTTCAAAATAGACACCGGAAATGAAATACTCTGAAAATTTGTTTTGCCCAAATGATCGTGGGCCCGGCAGCCGCTGTGCAGTGCCAGATCGACGAGGCTATATCCCTTTAATTGTTGAACGCCAAACAGAGTAGCAGCAACTCCCATCTTTTAACGTCTTTTGGTCTGACGTGGCTGGGGTTTGAACCCGTGACCTCCCGGTTGTGAGACAAACGCTCTACCAACTGAGCCAACACACATGTTGTAATGTGAGAGTAGATGAGAATGGTTTCTATTTCATAATTTCCTCAATCAGAAAGAATAACATAGCTTATGATGGGATAAAAATTGGAATTATTCATTTTTAAGTACTTCGGGAGATTTCCAAACTTGTTTCTTTCAAACAAGGATATACTTGTCTTTATATCTTTAGTATGATAATAATCTTTATCCTTGTTGTGTATTAAGTGATACCACCTTTCATATTCTTACATTCGCAGACCTGCAAAAAACACTTCAAATGTTACTGCAGTTTTTTTTTCTTTTAGTAATATGATATATTCCTCCGTGTTATGAAAGTGGATTTGATTAGTTTATCTTGCACGTGTGCCAAGACAAACAAGTGTGGTGCAAGCACGCCATGGGGACATTCCACAAAACACTTAAAACTTAACCTCTCCTGTTTTGAAAGCAGCAAGATACAAACTAGTTCCTTGCAGAAGTAAATTGATGCTGTGGTTGTGATTTGAACCCATGGCTCTATATTTTAAAGGCAGTAAAACAGAATCACTAGACCCACAGAGTGAGACACTTCTGCTTAATCATAATACAGCATAGAAATCAATTAAACAGATTCATATTGATAATACATTCATGATGATACTCATGAATTTATATTTCAAGACTTGTAGTAGTGAATTAGATGTCCCTTGTATTTAAAAATAATGTTTCAGAATTGTAAAATAATAGATTACAGGCAACTTGTCTAGTTTTCTTTACAAAGACTAAGTTGAAAAGTTACTCAAATTAATGATTCTTCAGAAAAGCTGAAGAGGAAACTAAAGTGTTTTCAGTTTTAGAAAAACATGTATCAAAACAAAATACACTGTATAACGAAGAATGAGGAATAAAATTTAAATAGAATACTTTGAAGGAAGAATAACATGAGAAAAAAACATTTCTCATATTCATATTCTTGAATATATGCCCAGGGGGGTGTTTCACAAAGATTTAAGCATGACTTAAGTCGCACTTAAATGCCGACGCATACATGATATGCAACGCGCGATCTTATTAATAGATACGCATTAGTGCGCGTCCTCATGACACGTTCGGACCAATGTGGTCAAGCCTTTCATACCGTACGCAAGTCGGTATTTAAGTGAGACTCTAAGTCATACTTAAATCTTTGTGAAACACCCCCTGGGCATATATTCAAGAATATGAATATGAGAAATGTTTTTTTCTCATGTTATTCTTCCTTCAAAGTATTCTATTTAAATTTTATTCCTCATTCTTTGTTATACAGTGTATTTTGTTTTGATACATGTTTTTCTAAAACTGAAAACACTTTAGTTTCCTCTTCCTCTTCAGCTTTTCTGAAGAATCATTAATTTGAGTAACTTTTCAACTTAGTCTTTGTAAAGAAACTAGACATGTTGCCTGTAATCTATTATTTTACAATTCTGAAACATTATTTTTTAAATACCCCCCTGATCTCTCCCTCACTCCCCCTCCCTCTCCATATCTCTCTCCCCCCCCCCCCCCCCCCCCCTCTCTCTCTCTCTCTTATTCCTTAATTTGCTGAAAGCCTTTATAGACTCTGATTTTGTCTAATGTCGCCCTCTCTCTCACTCTTCTTTGTGAAAACATATTGCAACAGACTATTTGATTGATGCACACCATAAAAAGTGTCAAAAATGTATACTCCCTAATTACTTTAAATCTCCAATTGCAAATCTGCTTTCAGTTCTTTCTCTTAATGACAGCCACTTTTCATCACACCCTATCAACCATTGTCTACTTCATGGTATTCAGTTTTAATTGCAATACTGAAACAAGATGTGCCTGGGATTTATAAGTATGTTAGATAAAAAGCAAAACTCTGCAACATGATTCCTGCAACCATTGAATTTTGCCTTTTTATGGAAACGATATGAACACATTGCTTCTGAGTATGTTAAAGCAAGGAGTTTTAAGAGATGGAGAACCATCCAACACATTCCCTTTAAAGCCACTTTGATGCCACAAGGATAAAATATATTAGACATGTTCTTTATTGGATTGTCTTGCAGATTGTAGACAAAAGATCCCCTCCTAACAACAGATGTACATGTACTGGCCAGATACAATAGGAAATATGCTTTTGTAATTATGATTGCTTTTTGCTGCCTCTGATTTGGGTTTTAATGAGCAGATTCATTGCTAACTTTTACTGGGGAAAGCAAAAACAAATGTTCAAATGTTTTTGAAATATGATTTAAAATTACTCGACTGGCCGCATGTGGCTGCAACTATGACACATAACAACAAATACCGTAGATATATTCACTGAAACTAATCTGAATTTTTTGCAAGGTAGCAGTGTGTGGAAAATTGTCAAATTCTAAGGGTTTTTCAAATTATGAAACTTTTTATACTATATTTCACCCAATTTCATGACATAAGGCTTTGAGATATATTTCATCATGTGTGTAATTTCCACATTTTGTGATCAACTAAAATTGGAAATATTTGCAATTATCTACTTTTAACACAAATCACTTTTCATTTTTTAAATGAAAATATATAATGGCATCACAGGTCACCACCAAAGGCTCCAGTTCACCTGTGTATTCTTTTGTATTTCTATAGAAATCAGAAGCTACATGAATTAATTTGCATTTCATTGTCACTCCATCTCTTTGAATTCTTGGTATAAGTAACACCTTTAAACAAAAGCTGTTACCACAGTTTGAGAATAAATAGGTCTAAGATATTTTTTTTCATAGAGATGCCTGTGAAATATCAAATACTTATTCTCTAAAGCTATGAAAAATGGAGTCACCGTACGTTAGATTCAGACTCAAATATTTCTACCGTTTCCCTTCTAGAAGTAAATTGTTGTTGTACAAAGCCTAAGAGAATTTACATGGTTCTGTCCAAAGTTTAGGTGAAGGTCCTATATTTTGAATTACATTGGACTTTAGTTCTATCATCACAACCTTTAAAATGTGTTTTTTTTTTTCATTTTTTGGTTCTGTATGAAAATTTGATTTGACCAATTTCTTCTGACATTGACAACCAATTTACACCGTTATTAAAAGTTGAAGAATATTTAGACTCACAAAAAGTAAAGAAAAATGTCAGTTGTGGTAACGTTCTCAAAATGAGTTTGAACAGAATCCGATAAAATTACCACCAAAGTGTTTGTAATGCATGTATGAATGAAAAATATGTGCGAAATGACTCTGGTCGAAAATGTGTAATTTTCGAGAAATTAACAAAATAAGCACTGAATTCCATCAACTGTTGGGTATTTTTCCAAGCAGTATCAATACGCTCTCCCACATAGGCTTTATTTGTGTTAGTGATCATCAGAATTATCATTTTCAGCAATTATCATTGATGTACCAGATTGTTTGTTGCAATTACTTTCTTTTACTTTTAATACAGATATTAAAAACATTGTCTCATATCTGTCTGCTTGTCTTTTGATATTCAATTATAGGAATACCATGCCCCTGGATTGAGTGAAGACGTCTTGATGGCTTGGTCCAAAGCTGCTGATCTCTTTGAAAATGCCGGTGCCAAAGTGAGCCCAATATCCCTCCCCCACACCCAGTATTCCATAGCTGTTTACTCCGTCCTCAACACCGTAGAAGTCGCATCCAATATGGCCAGATATGATGGAATAGAATATGGTACGTATTCTTTGTTTTTGAAATATGAAATGTAAGGAATGACTTTAAAGGAGAATGAAACCTTTGGAACAAGATAGCTTGTGTGAAAAAAATCAAAGAAACAGATCAACAAAAGCTTTAGAAAAATCTGACAAATAATGAGAAAGTTATGAGCATTTGAATATTGCGATCACTAATGCTATGGAAATCTTCATATTGGCAATGCGACAAATATGTGTGATGTCACTTGTGAAGAACTATCCCCATTTCTTAAGTATATATTTCACTTAAACTGCCTCTTTTATCACATCTATCAGTAGATCATGCGTTTTTTATAGGAGGGCATGTAATACAGATGTTTAAAGAATACATCATGGATAGAGTGTTTGTATCACCATTAGAAAAAGCAAAAAGAGATTTTGGCGGTATTTTATAGTCCATCAAAGGGAAAGTTGTTCACATGTGACATCACACATCCTTGTCGCATTGCCAATAGGAGGATCTCCATGGCATTAGTGATTGCAATATTCAAATGCTCATAACTTTCTCATTATTTGTCTGATTTTTCTCAAACTTTCTTTGTTCTTATTCTTTTTTTCTATTTCAACAAAGGCCTACGTGTTCCAAGGGTTTCATTTCCCTTTAACAACAGAGATGAGAAGGCCTAGTAGTGACACTTATAATTGACAGTTCAGGGAGGCATAATAAGGGCAAATTGTCCACTGCTGTTCAACTAGAATTATAATTTATATGGAGTTAATGGAACATCTCCAATTTTTACAGTTTTCTTGCAGTTGACAAAATGTGCCATTTCTGACACTCTGAGGGCCAATGGCCATCTGCCCGATGACTTTCTTTGTTCTGCTCTTAACTATGTTACACAATCCTGCACTTTTCCCATTTTACGTATTCATGAGAGTAATTCTTGATTTATTCTTAATGGTACCTAGCTTACATTTTCCCTTGTAAGATAAAATGCATTGTCATTTACTACTCTTCACGAAATATGTATTGTGTTTATGATATTACACTTTTGAATAGATATCGCACTAGTTCCTGTAATTATCAGGTTAAGAGATAGAAACTTTAAACATGAAGGTTTTAAAAGTTGATAGTATTTTTTGACTAATTGGGTTTTGCATGACACTTTCAATCCCCAATAAAGTGGGATTCATGAAATAATAATAATGCAATACAAGAAAGTAGCAAGTGAATGCAGATGAGTGATAAATTTGCTTTTAATTAGAGGTCTTGTGCTCGATTTTGGGACTTGAATGTGATTTCAATGGAACATACATTTCTTGCAAATCTCCTCAAGACAGATTTACTCTTAGAATGTTAGATTGTAATATCAGTGATTATGAAGGGTATATATATATGATATGCATGCTTTATTCATGACATGACTATTTCAAGATTGCATGAGAACAATGAGTGAGTGGTCAATGAGTGGTCATTCCTGGTTATGAGTCAAGGGATGTAAGAATTGAATGTTACACAGGAAATGGTCATCTTTAGTGGTCAGAGTGTCAGACAAGAGGCCCTCGTTACACATAGCTATGCCATATACGTTAGCTTAACTTTTTTAAAGGAAATTTCCTTCAAATATCAAGTTAGTGCATTTTTTTTAATTACTTGAGATTTCACAAAAAAACGAAATCGAGAATAACATTTTTTTTTGCTTTTAATTTTTTCAAACAGCTGTCCCATATGTCATGTTATAAAATTCTTAAATTCTCATTTTTTAATGATTTTTTTTATCACTGAAAACACTTCTCTCATAGAAGTGTGTATGAATTGATGTGACTGATGATATATTGAAGGCATTATTTATATCACATGACATATGGGGGAAGTGGCTCGCAAGCAATGTCACAAATTTAAATTATTATGTATGAAATTCCATAACTCTATTATTATTTAATTATTTATGTTTCTCTCATTTTTCTGTTTCAATAATTAAAAAAAACTTTTTAGCCCTCCAAAGGCCTTCGATTGAGTCAAATAATTTCAAAATATACACAAGCAAAAGTTATTACACAATCAAACAATGAACTGAAACAATAATAATAATACTTAAAATATTTCTCTTAAGAAAATAAAGAATGAAGAGACATCCATTTAGTATTAGATTTATTAAACAAACCTGATACAGAACTCTCTCATCTTCATAACTTATGTAGAAACAAATGTTGTCTGATTATACATACCAAACAATTCAATGCATCATTTCTTTTTTCATGGAAACCAAACATTATATTTTCCAAACTAAACTTAACATGTACCTGAGGACCTTCATTTATCAAATTTTCTGTTTCCTTCCAAATTTTGTTACTTATTTTACATTCATAAAAAAATTAAATGTTTCCATTTTAAAAAATGTAAATATTTCAATGAAAATGCATTTTTTTTTTCAATAATGCTATGATGGACTCTTCCCTTTAATGTAATTGGTGATGTACATGTACATTTGTCATCCATATACCAGTAGGGGAATTTACTTTCAGTTTCCAACCATACTTTCATGCTCATTGTTATCTTTTCATTCTCATTGTTATCTTGTAAAGTGACTTTCACTCTATGTCTTTACTTCTACTTTTGAAGACATGTTTTTGTTTAAATTTGTTTTCGTATGACTAATGCACTAGGAGAGCAAAACAGGGTTGGTGATTTTTTTTTATAAAAAAAATTATGAAAAATCTGATTTTTTTATTAAATTCAGATTTTTTTATTTAAATTTGATTTCTTTATTTTATTTGATATTTTTTTTAACAATTTTTTTAAACAAATCACAAACACAAATATATAATCCTGTACACTGCCGTAAACTTTACAATCTTGAATTTCACTACTAAAACCATTCTTAGCTTTTTATTTCATGATTAAATTAAGTAAGAAAAAAAACAGAATTCATAGAAAATATTGATGTCATGAAGATGCTGACAATTTCTGCTGTGTCTGGGTCATGTGATGTAGGGAACTCCTACTGACCGGTTCAATCAAAGTTGATGAACTATCTTGGTAGAGCTAATGCTGCATAGTTGGTGTTCCTATTCAAAGCTCCTAACATGTAATGAGGATCAGTTTCTTTGGAAGAATTCCATGACTCTGAGACTCACATTCTCCAAAGAGAAACCTTTTTTTCATTTTCAGGCCAAGGACTGAAGATCATTTGTTAAAGATAACTGTGTTTATTTTTCTTCAACCTCCTTTGTTCTTTGAGCCAAAGTTTGAACTCTCTGTTTCAAAGCATTCAGTTGCAAAGCTCTGACCAAATGGGGAAAAGTTGCAAGGTGATCTGAATGAATTCTTTTGCACAATAAACCTGAATAGTAAATAGTATTTATCAGTTCTTAGCAGTTTTACTAAAAATAAGAAACAGTTTCAACAGCTACAACATAATACTAGAGTTTAAATACAATGTAAAGGAATAAAATGTTAACTATAGGTTACCAGGGAACAATGAAGATTATACATATTATTGCACTCAATTAAACATATTCACTGACAAATGTACAAAAAATAAAATGCTAATTTTATAGGGAACTAAATGTATGGTTGCTGCAATTATTTAGTGTCCTTTACCAAGAGCATGCATATAAATTTTCTGTACATACATGTAGATTACTGAACCTTGCTCAGTTTAACGGCTGAATTAAAGGGGAAGTTCACCCTGAAGAAAACTTTGTTGTAAAAATAGCAGAAAAAATAGTCAAAAATATTGGTGAAAGTTTGAGGAAAATCCGTTAAAGAGTAAGAAAGTTATTAGAGTTCAAAATTTTGGATTTGTGACGTCATAAACGAGCAGCTGCCCCATGTGTTATGTAATATAAAATGTATGAATTTCAAATTTTGTATGGTTCCTGATGACTTAATATTGTTTTCTTTTCATGATCGGGTGTGAAATGATTTGTCTATTGATATACAAAAGTTCCAGTGAAAACCATTTTCAATTTTCTGAGAAAATGACATTTCATTGATTTTTTACCATTCGCTATGTAGGAATACTGCTCGCATATGACTTCACAAATCAAATAATTGAAATTCTAATAACTTTTTGGTTAATTGATGAATTTTTTTCAAACCTTCGGCAATATTTTTTACTATTTTTTCTGCTATTTTTACAATAAACTTTTTGTCAGGGTGATCTTCCCCTTTAAGCACAATCATATTACAGAAAGTCTGAACAGGCCTTGGTTCAAACCCATCCCGGCAAAAAGCTCTGATGGATTTCAGCCTTGTAAGCTCAGGGTTACCTTTTTAGATTCCTCTGTTTAAATTTTTACATACTTTTGTTCTGAAGTGCCATTGGATAGAGATGAATGAAATTGTTGGTGTTACTGTTTTATATTGTAGTTCATGTGAATGATCAGAATAGAAGAACTGCCTTACTTACTGTTATATTTTCTTTAAAATTGTTCTCTAAAAACACTTGGATTTTGACCTTTAAGAAACAAGAACATTGTGTACTATCAACAAAGAAACATTTCACAGGGAAAATTTTGTAAGTCCACTTATATAAGTGGAATAGGTGTCTAAGTGTTAACCACTTATAAGCTACAGGTTGTCTTTGGTAGATTTGTGCATACTATGAATAAATAATTATTATCATCATGAGTATGTTCATGTAAATTTGAATGATGATATTGGCAGGACAGTAATATCTTATGATACTTAAAAGTGTCACATACTTTTACACATTAGAAATTTCCCCTTCCGCTTTGGCACTCACTTCAAGATAGCTGTTTGAGAGAGTGTGTATTTTTTTCAAGCATTTAATGTAAAACACCATCTATGAAAAGTGATTGAAAAAGATCTTCCTTAAGTACAAACAGGTTTTTAATGAAGCTGGCTTTTATCCAAATACCAAAATGAGAACAAAAAAAGAGAAATTAAAGGCAAGTATTTTCCGTAATCAAATTAAAAATGCAGACAATAATTTTCTATACATAATTAATTCTATGAACTTCCTCTTTTTTGCATGTCCTGATATGCTAATTAACCCATAAACAACTGAGTTCTGTAGTTTACATAGACTTTTTACAGGGACCATTCGAGTTGGCTACGAGATACATGTACTCTTTACCAATAAGAGGCTGTTCTCATTACGCTTTCTAAAACTAGTTTACTGAAAACAAATTCAGGAAACCAATTTGGAAGATCGCTTTGTTAGCATTCCCACTTGATCACACGAAAGGGGTTTTCAAAATCACTTCACGTAAAGAGATCTTGTTGCAATGGAAACGCTCTCAGTTAGGTGACACGTTTTGCATGGAATTCAAAACCGCAGCGTAGGCTTTCCACAACTGTCATGTAGAGAAGTGTGCTCAAAATGCGTGAAGATCGCTTCACAAAGAAGGGTTGTGTCCTCACTTGCGCTAAAACCAGTTTACCGAGGCAAAGCGATCTTGAAAACTACATTGCTAGGTGGTTTTCCGAACTGGTTTGGAAGATCACTTCCAAGACCGCTTCAACCGTTCTCACTATACATTAAACTAGTTTTAGGAACGTAGTGAGAACGGTACTATAAGCAATAAACCACTGAGGTCCATCCCAGGTAAAGCTTACAAACATCCTGGGTCTAGAGCACTGAGATAATGAGATTTGCATTCCATTGCTTTCAGTGGACACAAGAAATTAAAACACTGTTTTTCCTAAGTTTTTTATATCATTGGAAGAATTTCCAATTAAAACATTTGAAATTCATGCCATTTTAGATATTTTGCTTTTTTAAGGAAATACGGCTAATTTGAAATCCCATTATAGGTAAAAAACTATTTTTTTTTACAAAATTTTTCTGTCTTCTGGTTCATATGATTTTGTTCAAACTTTTACTATATCTGCTTTTCTGATTATTCTTTTGTCTTTTTCAAACAACTCTTAATCTTGGTTGGTTTCCGTTTAAGATTGATCCCTTGTTTGTTCAATGTGTATTTTTTGTTTTCCATTTTATTTCAAATCTGCCTTGCCAACTTCATCATTTATATTCAACGTAAACAACATAAACAAGTGTATGTAATTGAATGCAATAAAATACAAAATAAATAGGTTCTTACTCTTTTACTATTTACCTTGGCACCAAAGTAGACTGCTCTTTACATTCTCTTTACAAGTTTTTATAGACACATGCATGTATATTTTAGGAAATGGTGTCAATTGAAATCGTAGAATGAAAGAACCTTGGAATTATCAAGTGTAATGTAAATGGGTCATGTGTAAGACACCCCCGTGGGATGAGTCAAGTGCAATGTGGAATACCATGATCTAGGGTCAATTAAATGAGTCAGGGTCGGGATGAAACACCCTAATGATTCAACTCTCAAGAGCAGTAGACACTTAAATCTTTATAAAGCCACAGTGAGTCCTCAAAGCCACAATTTAAAGGTACTTTTCACAACCTTGGGGGTCGTAAGGGGTAATCATGTGAATGATTTCCTTAATATGCAGTTGGCAGTGTTCCTTGTGTTGTATTCTAGAAATTCTAAAGAAATTGTAAATGTACAATTAAAAAAAACAGGAGATGTGAAAGGCACAAATGATAGTGTCTTAGCATTAAAACTGCTTAATCATATACAGCATAATATAATTTATGAAAATCACAGATCTTCAAAGGTTATGCTAGTTTGACATTTGAAAAATGACAATTTTTCATGAATAATATGTGCTCACTCTCAAGTCGCTTGACAGATCAATATATCCTTATTAAGAAGTTAGTGACTAACTGCTAGTCCCCATGTTTCTGGACATTCCTGCCAACATTTTATGCTCAAACTGTTTGTTAAAAAGTTATGATAGTTTGAAATCTGAGGGGATTACTCTTTTGTTATGTTTACATGTAGATTTAAGATAACTATGAAATGAATGTATAATCATATTTAATGATGGTTTGTTTATGTCTTGAACAGGTCATCGGAGCAGTGAAGCTGGTCGATCAACTGAAGAGTTGTATGCAGCTAGCAGGCATGAGGGCTTCTTAGAAACGGTCAGAGGTCGTATCTTAACTGGCAATTACTTCCTGTTGGACAAGTAAGTACCCCCCCCCCCATCAAGTGTTATTGTGTTTACAGGGGGTACCCAAAGCTGAAGCAAATTAACTTTATGAGAGAATGTTTTTATTAGCCGAATATCTTCTACTTAAATGTTAAATTGAAATTATGTTGCCAAGCAATAAACCCAAATTTGGAAAGTTTTTATAGCTGTGAGGTGAATTTGGCCTCCCCGTACAATTAGGGGAAAAAAGATTTAAAACTTGGACTGCTCACTGACCTACATTCATACATTCAGCCTATTTTAGCACATCTTTGGGGTCCCATTTTCAACAGCTATTGACTTTAATATTAAGGGCTTTTTTTTTATTTCAACATTCACTCATTGACTGTTATGTATGAAGTACACCATAATTTATGTACTTTGATTTAAATGTTTTAGGTTTACATTTAAGAAACCAATTCATTCACATTTTATGATTTTCTGAAAATGTATTCAAGATGGTATTTGCTTGAAGAAAGTAAAATTGCAGTGGAATTAGTGAAGTCGATCATTTGAAATGTAATGAATTAATGAGACATTCATCTGAAATACTGGTTTGGTTTTATTTCACTGTCACATTAGCTTTATATATACACAACAAAAAAGTAAGTCCCCCCCCCTAAATCAAATTGCTGTAACTTTTGAACGGAATCATTTTGAGATATGATATTTCGTAGGCGGTTTTCTACACTCATTGAGCAACTCCTGGAGAAAACTGAGATTGATCGGTTAAGTCATGCATGAGTAATTAAAGATTGTATTAAAAATGACAATTTTTTAAAGTCACATGAGCCGTTTTTCAGATTGTGCAAATACAAAGTTGGGCAAACATTGCTTTTAGGTGAGATTTATGGTGTTAATGCTGTTTTACTATCCATCATTTAGCCAATCCACACACAATTTTGATATCGTATATTCAATGTTGAGTGAGCACAATATTGCAGGGGCCGCTGCAGCGGGGTGGGGGGAGGGGGAGGTGGGCTAGGGGGCCCCACTTTTTAGCCAAAAGCATGTTTAAAAATCTAGAAATGACCATACGATTGTGATTTTTTGCATGGTCAGCCCCCCCCCCCCTCACTTTTGGCTCAGCCCCCCCCCCCCACATTTTGAAAACCGTTCCGCGGCCCCTGTATTGTGACGTATCATCATAGGGGTTTTTGGTACTATCCTCTACAACTTGTTAGGTCATATTAAATTTGAAAATGTTGGTGGCTCCCCCGATTATAGACCCTTCCCCCATTTATAAATTCTGGATCCATCACTGATTTGTCCATAAATAAAACTGATCATGAGAACGTTTAGGAAAAGAATACATTTATGCAGTATAAAGAGTATTCATTCTAAGTTTTTTAAGGTGCTCACTCAATCGTGAAAATGTTAAAAGATCAGAAAGTGTGTGGTGATAGAAATGATGGATGATAAATATCCTTGCTCACTGTAGCACGACGTAAAATATGTCCATAACATTTACTTAGAGGGTAGCTTATAAAATTACCTACACGTTCATGTAAAAATATATCAAAAACTCGCATTGGTTCAGAAATTATTGATGTTTGTTCAAGGGGGGACTTACTTTTTTTGTTGTATATAGATCTTAGGTCATATGACAACTAAATTCACGAACAAATATCCTTGGGACATATAAATGCATATAGGACCTAGATTCAACTGACAGGCCCTATTCTATGCTAAGGAGAGTTTTCACTCTCTTAGTTACTTTCTGTGTTGCTTCATATCTGTTCTTTGTTTAGGTATCGATTGATATGTGAAAATTAAAGTACTTCTGAATGTCTTATACTCATTACTATATTTATATTTTGTGTGTCTGAGGGGGTACGTGTTGCAAGAAAATATTTGCGATCAATTGCAAATAATCTTTTGAAATTTTACAATTGATTGATCACATGTAACTATAGCAAATCAGATTACACTCCTTGTTTCATGGAGCAGAATAGCAATCAATCGCAACTTTGCAATTAATTACACGGCATATGCTCAATTTGGGAACAAAAATAGACTTGCAATAATTGATCGCAAGTTTCTTGCAACACCCCATAAGTGTGTAATTGACCTTTTTACAGACTAGTATCAATTAGATACATGATAATTTATGTCTGGGACTGATCTTTATCACTGGCATCCGACATGACATGACCAGGACCTAAAACTCAAACCATTGCATCGATTCATAATACACCTATATAGCTTGGATTACAGGCACAGGCCATAATGATGCCCAATTTTTAAGGGACCATCATCCTTTAAAAATTTGTCTAATTACAAGTCTTCAAGAATCAAGCTATTTTTCAGTATCGTTGATAATTTTTGAAGAAAACAGTCCTTAAATGTTGATGGCAGAAACAAAATATTCAAACATAATAAGCAGATCATGTATCCATAGGTATATATTTAAGAGTTTTATAGAAAAAAAATTATTGTCCTCAAAGTTGAAGGAGGTTTTGATTGATTTGATATTCGTAAATGGACAAGTGGAAGGCGTGTCATATAAGCTAATCAAGAAATAAATAGGACACCATTACAATTTCTTCATTTAATTTCCTTATCGGAATGAAATAGGCCTTCCTGTTTGTTCTCATTAAGAGAAAACAAGATAGAAATATTTCTGTTCAATTGTATACAATCAATTTGTATGTAAGTATATATATTTAAAATGAATGGAGAAAAGAGGAAGAAGAGGAAGTGAAAATGAATGAAGAGGAAGGGGGAGGAGAAGGAGAAGAAGAAAAGAAGAAGAATAAGAAGAAAAGAAGAAGAAGGAGGAAGAGGAGAAGAAGAAGGGGAAGAAGAAGAAGAAAAAAGAAAGGAGGAGGAGTAATAGAGAAGAAGCAAAACGCAGAAGGAGAATAGAGTGCAATTTATAAAATATATATACATATCTAACAAGTATAATTATGACTATGTGGTTTTATATTATCAATGCAACTCAAATACCCTGTTCAGCTTCAAAGGCTGAAAATAATTCAATCTATATAAATGTAGTAAAATTCACTGAGCAAAAATGCTGAAAATTTCATCAAAATCTGAAAACAAGTAACAATGTTATTGATTTTTAAAGCATTTAATTTGTTAAAACATTTATATGCACCTCGTCCTTGATATTCGTGAGGCCGGCTGATGATGTCACATCCCATATCTTATTTTATGTTGTCATTGATTATTTCTTCTTTTTTATTTATGATATTTCTCCCTTAAAAATAAATGAAATTGCACCAGTGATTATTGAATGAATTAAATCTGTTGTCAATTCATATTTGGGGGGGGGTTCTTGGGGAACACATGTTGAATTTAAACACAATTTCATAAAAATAAAAATGATAATTTGGGATATGACATAGTTAGCTCAATGAATATTCATGAAGACATTCATAGAACTGTTTCGCCTATATAATGCAAATCTTTGAAATGTCATAACTTGTTTTCTTTCTCTGATTTTGATCAAATTTACAGTCTTTATTTGTCTATTTTGTTTTTTATCTGTTCAAATCTTATTATTTTCATTCCAGAGTACCCTTAAACATCTAACAAAAATGCACATGAATTATCTCTGATGTATATCATAAGTATATCAAGAGTAGAAACTCATTGTTCATTATGTTCTCATTTAAAACTGAATGAATCAGAAGCCCCAACTGAGAGTGAAAATAAAAGCTGCTGGTTGACTCATTATAGTATAGCGATAGTGCATGCCATGTGTAATAAGTGCTTTGTTTGGCAATTTAAGAGTAGATTCTATATATAATAAGCAATGCAATAATTACACCCCATTATAAATTAGATATTGAAACAGAATCTTATACCCTGTATACAGTGAAGAATTCTAAAGGAATAAGGTCTAAATGATACTGATAAAATTAATTTGATTTGTAAATTTCCACATCCATCTGGACCGAGATGCTCAAGATCATTAGTAGTAGTAGTAGTAGTAGTAGTAGTAGTAGTATCAGCTCTGTTTACAGAGAATGTGAGAGCAATATGAGTGTGCAAACATCAAATGATATTAAAGAACTTTCAAAAATCAAGCTCATGCATACAATTAAATTCAGCTATCCATTTATCAATCCCTCAGGAATTATGAGCGTTACTTCTTGCATGCCCAACGGGTTCGCCGTCTCATCTCCCAGGATTTCCAGAAGGTCTTTGAGAGCGGAGTGGACGTTATCGTAACACCGACCACCATCTCTGATAGTCCCACGTATGCTGAATTCTGTGAGGTTGATACCAGGACACAAGCAGAGAGGCAGGATATCTTTACTCAACCTGTTAACCTAGCAGGTAAGATTATGAATCTAAGCCTTGGTGATTTTTAATCACTCTGATCATAGATTGCTGAAATCCCCCCCCCCCTTTTTTTTCTATTTATAATCCATGGTTTTGGGGGGCATTTTTATTGTAAGTTTTACCTGTATATATGGTATCACATAACATCTACCACATACATGTACATGTAAAACATGCTTTCTAGTTATATCTTAGGTGTAGACTTTTGAAGTTATAAACTTATTAGCCTTTCATTAACATCTACGGCAACTTTTAATATGAATAATATTCAGATTTACCCATACTTCATGCAGGCTTGTAAATAAAACAGATAAGTTGCAGAATATTTTACCTTGATAAAATAAAGATAATTATATTATATTGGATGACTCAGAATGAAATACCAGAAATATTCCAAGAGTTTGGGCAAATATTCCATGAATCGTAGATGAGTGGAATATTAGCCCAAACGAGTGGAATATTTCTGGTATTCTATGAAATAAAGCCATCCAAGAAAAAAAAAAGAGGGATAAGTTGATTGAACAAGACATGTCACTTATATGGCATTATCACTTTGTCAGAGTTCATTATGATGTAATTGCGTGTCATTGTACTCTATGCTGCGTATCGCATTGCAATTGCTTTCCTTGTTGTACGCGTTGTATATTTCACGCATGCGCACTATACTGTTGAATACAGTCTCATATTCAACGGCAAGTTTTGTACAAGAGCCTATGGGATATATACATATATATATATACATGTATATATATATCCCTTGGATTTTTGGTCTAGGGTGACGCTCTAGTATTGAATGGGCAATTGATCCAGACCTAAATACGCGTTTTTAATGCGTCACTATAAAAACACCCTATAATAGATGATAATGATAATCACAATATATTGAAACGATTAAAGAAATCTGTAAAACAAGAAATTGGCAAACTCTCTTTAGAGGCCTGTGTAATTGAAATTTCAATGGTATGTGTGTGATATTTTAGAGTAATTATGATCTCAAAATGAGTTTGTACAGAATCCAATTAAATGACCACCAAAGTGTCTGTTTGTATTATAAATAAAAAACATGTGCCAAAGGATTCTGGAAGAAATTGTGTAATTGCTGAGAAATTAGCAAATAATCATGGGATTCAAGTCAAGGGGGCCGACATTCAAAGCAGTAATAATACACTGTCCCACGTGCGCTTATCTGTGTTGGTGATCATAAGTGTGGACAGTTGAGCGTAGATTTCAAGATTTCACAAAGTTCAGTTTATGCAACTGTCTCAGATCTAGATCCTCGATGATATAGTGACAATTAAGCCTGGTTTTATAGATTTTCTCATGAAATCAGTGTTTACTCCAACTACTTTCTTTTATCTTTAAAGACTTCGTTATTTGTGCGTCATCATATCAACAGTCACCTGCTCAACCATTCCTCTTATGACAGTCACTGTGTGTGGGTGTGTGTGTGTTCATGTTTTATACGAGAATGAAGTATGGTTGTTTGTAAGGGTTGTACTTGATTTATTGAAGTCGATTTTAGGCGTGGTTCCGATCACAGCTGCTGCGAATGTAGACAAGGATTACTCTGGCACTACAAATTAAACCATTAAAAGTACAAGCCAAATGTCTTATCGCCATCATTCCTTGAATGATGATCGATCGAGTCTGGTTTTCTTGTCAACACCCTGTAATAATGCTGAAGAAAATACATACTAGAAGAAATTGAGTCATGTACAATTTAGTTGAAAGCATATTATTTAAAAAAGAGAAACGCCAACTCAATGTACCTTTAGGGGATTTTTAGGCAATTTTAGCTATTCACAAATCATTAATATTTACACAACTTAAATGCATGCACTTATTGCAATCAAATATGAAGTAACTTAATTGCTGATTTTTTTTGTTTGATACTAGTTCCCAAACTTGTTTTTATTGTATCCATTATTTTATTCTAAGAAATTGAATTCTGGGAACATCTGAACTGCATAGTTTTTCTTCTCATTTATTCCTTTTCATTTTCTCTCTTATCTAATCTGTGGCCATGAAATTCTTTCATTCATCATAGATTCAGGCATATATATTGCATTACACATATAGGAATAGAGCCAATATAAAAACAGCTGTGGTTCCCATTGTTCTTTCCTAAAGGAAGCCACATGTAGACAAGATGTTTTAGACATTGTATATGCACACAATTTGTGCCTCATCAATAAGTTGTAAAAATACGTTTCTTTAATATATATCAAAGATGAGATGTAGAGATAAAGATTATAAGTTCACCCATTGTTCAACATTATTTTATAAATTTTCTAATCCATAATTGTTCCCATTCTTTCGTGACCTACATGTAGCAAGGTACTTCAGCCAAAACTGGAAACAAGGAAATATCAACACAATCTTTGTAAAATGTGATCTATTGTCGATTGCTGATTCTATTTATACATTACCTGAAATAATGCAGTTTCTTTTTCTCTCTAATATTGAAATAGAATAGTTTTCAATCATCAGCGTTATTGTCAGCTCAAATAATACAACACCTGAATTGGTGCATTTTATTTGTCATCTTTAATTGTTAGTGTCTTTTTTTCTTCTTTCTTTTTTTTACATTGTCTACAGTGCAGCAAGTAATCAAAAGATGGTACAGACTGCTTTCATTATCCAAGTTATTCTTGTCATTGGTGTATAACCGTGACTTCATACTATTCAAACTATTCCCGGACAATAGTTTCAGTTGAATGTACGCCAGTGATTCTTTGAATTCAACTACTTTCAGATGGTCTCAAATTGCTTTTGATTTTCCTCAGCCTTCAGATTTTCTTTAGAGAGTAGAGTTTTCATCAAGTATGAATTACAGAGTCTGACAGTGATTAGTTTACCTAAATATCATAAACCATGATTAATCACATTTATCAAAGCACTAATTATTTGACATGCAATACCCAGTGCCAGTATTTCCACAGATCCAAAACAAATTTCCTGAATTCATAGACATTTCCTGGAATTTTCAAATTCTATTTTTAACAAAATCATACAATAATAAAGCAAGCCTAAACTTGGTTGAAGTGACCAAAGTCAAGGAATTTCACCTATTCTGTTGAATTCCCTTTTTAGAAATAGCAACAAAATGCGAGCACGGAGCGTGAGCTTTAAATTTTGAGCTTCGTATAAGGAAAACAATTCTTTAAATAAAACATGAATATTGAAAGTTACTACAATTAATTGTGGTTTAATTGTAATCTTTTGATTTCCCAGAATTTCCTGGAATTTTTTCATTTCCCGATAATTGCCTGAAACTGATCTAGATTTCCCAGAATTCAAGAAATTTCCTTCAAAGTCGAAACTTTGCCCAATGCTAACTACAACCAGATGGTCCCTCTACAAAGCAAACATGTTCAGATAATCAGAAAACAAAATTTAGTTCTCAGCAGGTTAACCAATATATTACAAAGTATAATTGACTTGATTTCGTGTGCATTACTTTTTTCATAGAAGATTGATGATATGGGTTTTACCTTAATAATTGAAACATTTCCTTTAAGATGAGACCCAGTCATATTCCTGAGATGGTGAAGTAACCTCTGGGAGATTGGCCAGGAAGTTGTTGATTAGTCCGTGTGTCTCTTTTAAATTGACGGTGACAAGTTGATACATCCTTTAAGTCGCATCGTTAGCGCTGAGCTTGGTCAACTATTTCAAGCTTGGAAACAAGAGTTCATTCATCGTTGGAAAATCATACTCCTTTGTCTCATGTGCCTATTTAAATGACCGTGTTAAATCACCTTTTCAAATGACCTTCTTGAAGGACCTTCATAATCCTTTTGAATGTACTTTTGGAATGACGTACTGAGGTTTTTATGAGGATTGCTCTAAAAAAAATGTGTTTTTTTATCTTTTTATTTTTGTTTAATTTTCCCCTCATTTTTTAGCTTCTTTGATCTTCAGTAGAGAATTGATATTCCTAAAGATATTATTTTTACTGTAAATTTTTACATTTTTCATTATTACTATCATTCCTACTGATACTTTTATTTTTATTATTGTTTGATACTATTTAATGTTATTATAATTCTTCTTGTAATTATTTTTACTGCTATTATTTTCATTTATGCCATATTCTCCTTCTTTTTCTTTTTTCTTTTTTTTTCTTAATCATCTTTTTTTTTCTTTATTCATCATTACTGGTTGTGAATACTATAATTCAGTACTTTTACAAAAATAATATTTTAATTGCTTAATAGTTCATACAGTAGTCTGTGAAACCCTAAAATTAGTTTGTTTCAATTTGTTGTTCCATTTATATATGTAAGCCTCATTTTACCCATGATTATGACTGATTTTCTTCTTCTATGACCCAGGTTTGCCTGCAGTAGTTGTACCAACAGTGCTGTCTAATAGAGGTCTACCAATTGGAATTCAGCTTATAGGAAAGTGTTTTCAAGACCAAGACCTTCTGACTGTTGCTAAGTGGTTTGAACAACAGGTCCATTTTCCACATCACATTATAGAGGACTATTTTGTAGATTGACCCAAACCGATTAAGATCCAGCTTTAATATTGGAAGGTACTTTCAAGACCAGGATCTATTGGCTGTTGTAATAGTGGTTTTAACTACCGGTCCAGTCCCCACATTACATGATAGAGGACTATTTCCCAGAATAATCCAGTTCTACTGTTTGTGATGCAGCTTATTGGGAAGAGCTTCCAAGACCAGGATCTATTGACTGTTGCTAAGTGATTTGGACTACAGGTCCTGTTCCCACATCACGTTATGGATGACTATTTCACAGACTGAACTAAGTCTTCTATTTGGGGTCCAGCTTATTGGGGAGTGTTTTCAGGACCAAAACCTACCAACTGTTACAGGCTTAAGAAGAGGCTTAAGAAATAGGTTTTACATCTGACCTGAGTCTTCTGTACAATAGACCTTGGTACAGAAGACTTTTTTTCATCTTGTTTTACCAGTCCAGGCAAAGAACCGGAAAGTAATAGCACTCCAAAACCTCACTCAAGACTCACAATCTCAGCCAGATATTCCATAGTTGCTTTTTTTTTGTTGAGGTATTTTCTTCATTGAATATTCATTAAGTTGTCCTCATCAGGTCTACAATTCCTACATCATATGTCGTAAATAGCTTCAAAAACGAGACCATATCAAAAGCTAGAGTACATATCACATTTAAAATATTGATGATAAATTGCAAAGGGCCAAGTACTCTTTAGTTTTGATTTTAATCTATATAAACTCCTCGTCCACTCAACCCTACATTGCGAAGTACTACTTTGCATCATCAGAATAGATGTAACTCCCACTACAAACTATCTATTCTCATGAATATTCATAGGTTTGTATACAGTAGCATATATGGTAATGAAAATGGCCTTTGTAAAGCGTGTAGAAACTTCTGATAAAGTTTTTTAAGACTTAATCTAAGCAAGTATAATTATGTTGTCTAAATGTTTGCAAACAGAGTTGGAAAGTTTCCCCCTTTTCTTTGCCAGAGTTTTTTTTATCAGGAAGTGTTCATGAAAAATATATTTAACGTCTGAAGTGATGTTGCCCTGGTAACTGTTCTTTCCTCAAGTGTTACAATGGAAAACAGTATGTGGGGGCGTAGTGGTCGAGTGGTTATGACTCTTTCGATTCCCAGCCATGGCATGTTTTCTTTTCAGCAAGAAATTTATCCATATTGTGCTGCCCTCAACCCAGGTGACGTGAATGGATACCCGGTGGGAGGAAATTCCTTGAATGCTTGAGTGTCTAGGTAGCCGAGCTAAAGCCGGGGTAATGATAATAGCAGGGCCCACTGGGAGAACAGTTTTTGGAACTGAAGTGGCTACCCTGGGTAAATATACCATTATTATTATTAAAGAAACTATGCGGGGAAGGGGGAGAAGTAGGGGAAGCATTCATATCACAAACAGGCTGGCTCCTTGTTATACGTTTATTAATCACTTGATTAGACCGAATCACACCATGTCTGCAAGCTTTCAGGTGGTTCTTATATTGAGATACTTTGCAACCAGATATCTCCCTGATAATACCAGCAGTATAATTATATCCTCGGCATCAAGGACTGTCTAAGCGTGGCACTTGACTTTGTATCGTTCACATGAGAGCTTAGCTGGGTAATATAGGAGCGCCTTATGTGCGCAATATAAATATCCTATATCATTATTATTATTATGAGAAGGGAAGTACCACAAATTCAATATCTGAGATAATTATTAAAAGGGTCTGGTTCATAGGGGTAGTGGAATAAAGTTACAAGTTAAAAAAGGAGGTGATTGAAATTTAAAGTATGTGACTGTGTAACACACATGTATTTAAATCTGTAAAAAACTGAGATATCTAAATTAAGATGATTGTCTATAAACTCTTATCTAACCCTCCAAGAGTTGTATTGTCATCATATTTTATTTTGATTTCTTTGATATTGTCGTCAATCAAAAATTGACTGCCCATTACACTGTGAGCTTATTGTGTATCCTTGTATTATGTTTGATTTTTTTATATCATCTAACTTTATGACCTTTAATTTCAATGGCTTTCCAGCCGATGGATGCAATGATTATCAGCAAAACTAGATAAGTTCATATACCTTAAAGTTCTGATCTGGAGTCTAGATATTGTCTTTCACACTTGCTTATGTCCATGGCCATTACAAAGATTAGATTTAATCCACTCCTTATAGCTCCCATTCATGCCATATGTCAATTGAAAATGTAAGAGATTACTTTTAGTTGACCTTCCCGCATTTGTATGAGTAATATATTTGTATTTCATTTCTAATTATTGTTGCCCTCTCTCATTTTCATTGTTACTTTGTTATTTCAGTGGGATTTGCTCCAAGTGAAAGTTGAAATGAAATGACTAATATTTTGTTAGAATCGGTCAAGATAATTTTTTTCTTTTTTTCAACACATGATTCAGTGTTTAAAGGACAAGTCCATGCACCCCAACAAAAAGTTTATTTGAATAAAAAGAAAAAAATTCAACAAGCATAACACTGAAAACTTCATCAAAATCGGATGTAAAATAAGAGTTATGACATTAAAATTTTTGCTTAATTTCTCAAAACAGTTATGCACATCCTGGTTGGTATGCAAATGAGGAGAATGATGACATCTATTACTCACGACTAGTATTCCTTTTGTATTTTATTATATAAAAATGAAATATTCTAATTTTCAAGTAAAACAAAGACAAATTCCTCCTTGAACATGTGGAATTAGCATTGTATAATTCTTTAAGGTTCAGTCAAGTTGTTCCTAGCTTATTGTCAAATCTGTAAAAAATGAAATATTGTATAATATAAGCAATAAAAAACAAGGAATAGTAAGATGATTATCACTGACTGTCTCATTTGTATGTCATTGAGTTGTAAGTTGTGCATATCACTATTTTGTGAAAAAAGCAAAACTTGTCATACCTTTCCTATAATTAACATCCAATTTTGATGAAATTTTCAGCGTTGTGCTAATTTGATTTTTCTCTATTTATTTTTATCAACTTTTTTCTGGGGTGGACTTGACAGATTATGCAGTTATGTCAATGACAATTTTTTTTTTCTTTTATGAAATGTGTATTTAGTTAACTGCTGAATCTATATGATCAAAATGATCCTGGTGCTTTGAAAGAAGTTCAAACTGTTAACTCCACATCTCTTCAATAACAAAAATCAGTAGTTTAACCCTAAAAGGACTGGGGGTCATAATGCCCCCCCCCCCTCCTCAACCCTTCGCACCATATTTTTGAAACGCAAAAAGATTGGGCCGCAAAATGCTGTATTCTTTGAATAGTCTCGGGCAATTTTGAGACCATATTTGCGACATACGGGTATACGCGACGCCACATGACTTTTTACGAGACAATGCCATGCCGAAAATGGCTCATTTTTATACTTTGTGTACAAAGTCTATGGGAGATAAAATTCATAAAAGGGTGATTATTTGCGTTCAAATTTTTCTTCCTAATTAATTTAGGGTTTAATGTAGTTTTAAATCATCTGTAATGATTTCCATTGAAAAAGACAATGAAAATCAAAAGATAAAGAACAAAGAAAAAAATCTAAAAACAATGAAACATAAAGAAAAATTGACTTGTGGATACCTTTAATTCAGAATACAAAGATGACAACTGGAAAAAAATTGATATGAAATTGGGTGTTGAAATATGAAAATATTGTTTTTTTTATGAATAAATTAGCATTTCATAATGAATTAACATTATTTTCCCATTTTTTTTTATACTGGCTTGTAGTTTATGTGATAAAGAATGTGCGTGCCAAATTTTGGTGCAGTCGCGCGAATGGCGGCCAAGATCAGAAGGGGGCCAACATGCCCCCCCCCCCATTCCTCTATACATCTCAAATAGCCCAGACAGTCCTTTTAGGGTTAAATAATATTTTATTTGATCATATTTCCCCACCAAATTTATATCAAATGAAACAAAGCTCTGTCCCTACTAATATGGTATCATATTCACAAACTTTTTTTATCAATTTTGATATTACTGGGTACGTACATGTACATCTGCTCGTTTTTTTATATGATCTTCATGAGATATATATATATATATTATATCAAATAATTATTTTCTCCCATCAATAAATCTTCTATTTATTCACTGTCATTTTTTCTCTCTCTCACACACACCCTCACACTCTTCTTTATTTTTTTCCTTTCTCCCCCTCTTTTTTCTTATTTCTCACTCTTTCTTTTCCTCAAATCAACTCCTCATACATCCCTCTCTCTTTCAGACCCCCCCCCCGTCTCACTCCCTCCTACAATCTTTCAATCATTGTACATGTCGTCATTAATTTTCTCCCATAAAACCTTGCAAGCCCACACCTTACAATTTTTTCAGATTTAGACAAATATTTATCAATGGTGGTTATCAAGCAAAACGCACAAATTCATTGTTAGATCTTTTTTACGATAGAAGTAAACAGCTATGGATTTTTTAGCTAAAAAGAAACCTGTCCCCAAATTTTAATCCTTTACACGAATCAACGCTGGCAAACCCAAAGGATCTTTATAATTTCGGAAGGGACTCTCCGCCATCTCTTCAACAATTCCTATATGATTAATGGACCGATGCATCCCCAGACGCTCAACATAAAAATAAGGAAAGTTTGAGTTGTATAAGGTACAAAATATTAATATTTTATTAATAATCAAAGTAAAACTTAACACGGTATGGAATCAAATTCAACTATACAATTTTTCCAATGAATTGATATGAAATAAATCCTCACATTCTCATTTCAGATATGGATTTTTCTTAAATGAATTAACAGAATTTATTGATTTTTTTTAATAATCTTGGGAGATTTAATGTTGATAGTTATTCAATGGTGGCTAGAAATCAATACGATCCTGTATAAACAAAACATCTGTTTGATTAATATTCTGGATTAAAGACAACTAAACCTTCGTGGCTAATCTATCTAATCTAAGAATAGAAATATCAACAGATATAACATTACACCAAGTGCAATTTGAAAAAAAAAATACATGTCGATACTTGATAATACTTGATAATCAATAATGCAACAATTATTGATTATCTTACATAATATTTTTTTTTTTTACTGTTTAAATAGAAAATCATACATCCTTAATCTTATCATTATATGTTGTGCTACAATTTCATGCATGAAAATGATAAGTATTGAATTGTAATTCAAATTTTACTACTTAAAGAAGACTAATTGATGTAATGTATATTATTGGAGGTTTGGAGAAAAGACAAAGTACACAAAATGCAAAGTAGTCTGAATCAACCTTTTGTAGGCTTCACCTCCAAACTTTGTACATTTCGATTTATTAAAAGATCATAAATAATATAGGCCCTGTCTGACCTTGATCAATACGGGCGTACATACAATTTTGATTATGTTTTGTTGATTCCTTAAGCAGTAAATAATTTTACCAATGACGAATAGTACATAATCACTAGCAAAATATACACATCATTACATTCGATTTCTATGGCTTGAATATCTGAAAAAGTTGATTTTTACACATTAAGTTGTGAACACCTCTTAGGGGGTGTTGCAAGAAAATATGTGCAATCAATCTCAAATTTCAGATGCAAATTTGCAAGTGATAGGTCAATTTTAACTAAAGCAAATCAATTCATACTTGTTAATAAAAGTTTGCAATAAAATGCACAACTTTCAATTCACTTTGGGATCTGAAATTGACTTGCGATCAATTACAAGTTTCTTGCAACACCCCCATTAAAGTATACGCACACATGTTCAAATATTATTGGAGTTGTGAATGGTTCTATTTGTTGTGCGCTTGTTATACACTTATAAAACACCCAAAATATAGCATGTATAGGGTGTAATGAGTGACACCGGTTGGTGTGACTCTGGGACTCGATCTATACATGAACTAGCAATTGAGTGGTTAACACCGTACATTCAATCGTGTAAGATACACACAAGGGTAGTTTATTTTTTAATATACCGTGTACTTATATCAAGACATAGTCTGTTTCATGTAAGCAATGTCTTATAGCAAGCAATATCATATTAATATATTGTAATCAACCGTATGCATTGATATAAGTGCCGTTGTATTAGTGGAAAAAACAGAAAATAAAATATTATAGAGACGTTTGACTTTACATTAATACTTGAGTTTAGTATAAAAAGCCCTAAACACTGCACTGCAAAAAACACTGGTGTTGATTTAACACCTGCCCGGAATCTATATTTATGTCCACACCAGAGAAGTGTTAAACAACACCGGTTTGGTATTGGTCAAACACCAGACAGGTGTTCATACAACAACAACAATTAGTATTAAAACAGCATCGGTTTGATTCCAAACTGGTGTTGTTTCAATACTTCTCTGGTGTGGACATAATATTTATAGATTCCAATCTGGTGTTAAATCAACACCGGAGTTTTTGCAGTGGTGCAACGAAAACTCAAGTTGGCTTCTTCACTCGGCTATATGGCTTGGATATTCAATGCTTTGTATTCTCAGGCGACTGCAAACTACGTACATCTGGTATTTCATACGCTATAACACGTAGAAGAGATTGTCATTGTCGTTGCCTCCAAGAAAGTGCTGGTCGGATCGCATCATTCCAGAGTTTGGAAGGAGAGAAGAGGGAAAAGGAGGAGGTCGATGAGGAGGAGGAGGTTACAGGAACCTTGCAGCCAGTACACTCAGAGAGAGATAAAGAACACTGGAGACAACGGACACAGGACTGCCGCTTGTAGGTGTAGGTTTCATGGTCATATTAGACTGTTTAAGGGAGAACAAAAGAAAACATACAAATTATTCCAGCCATTCAATCCCGATAATATTTCAAAAAATATTCTGCAAGAAGAAGAAGAAACCAGGAAATACTGCGGTAATTTAATTTATATTTGATTTTGTTGGTTGTTTATAAAAAAGATACCCAAAATTAAGAGAGAATAATATCAAATTAATAATCATAAATTATTGCTTTAAATGTATGACTCATTAAAATTCAAAAGATCTAACATGTGGCTCAAAATAGTAGGCGCTTTTTTCCGAATCGAATATTCTGTGGATGCCTTTGAATAATAGAATTATGACTTAGTTCTGTCAATGTTTGTTCCCAAACGAGGTGTTTTGTGCTTTTACATTGAAATTACTCAATACGTAGGAACAAAGCAGCCTACTATTTAATCAACAGATTATGAGCCATGAAAAAGTGGTAAAATTTTGTTTTATGTCCGTATTTCTTTCACTTTCCATTGTTCATTGTGCCCTCTGTGCTGTGCATAAAAATGAGCAAAGTGCATTTTGCATAATATTTTTAAACAATGATGTTCAGTGGATTAGTGGAACATGTTGAATGTTACATTTGAATGCTGATAAGTTATATTTAAGGAGACATGATTTTATTGTTGCCCACCCATACTTTGTATTTTCCTCAGGAAAACAATTGGGGTTTTATTATACATCCAGTATATCAGAACTATAAAATGTATTTTTGACTTTTTAACCATGGAATTTATGTCCGTGAATCAATAGCTCTTTAACATTATGCCACAACATATTTCTCTCACCATCTTCTGCGTTTTCTTGACGTTATTCAAACAAACTATAGACAAAACAAGTCATCACGTTGTTTAAGCCCATCACTCTGACAACAATTAAGTTGTTTAAACTTTTGAACAATCGTTTAAACTTTTGAACAATCGTTTAAACTTTCTTAGAAATCGTTTAAACTGTTTAAAACTTTCTTTTAGAGGGACATGCTTAAACAACATGCTAAAGTTTTCAAACAGCGTTTTTACGTTCTCGGGAGCGTCCCCATCGTATAACGCAAATTCACAATTTCCTTTCATCGAAATGTCAATCCATGCTCAAGAAATTCCACATCACAAACGTAAAAGGGGGACAAATGGTGCACCATGCAAATATGTATTTCTTTCAGAATGTAAAAATTTGGTCATTTCCTATCGATCAAGCCGGTTCCCATTTAGTCTGCAGGCACAGACCCTGATTGGAACTTTGATCAACAAGTGTGCCTCCACGCAAAGAATAGCACATACAAAACTGCCTGAGCGAGAGGGCCGTCAGTACACAATTAATGAGTAGGCTGCAAATCAGACCCTTTACTCGAGTGAAGGGTTTACCCAGCAAACTGTATAGTTCCCATTCCCAACCAAAACAAGTTTTGATACCGCATAATAAAGTTTTCTTCCAAAATAGTCATAAAAGCATATAAGATGTTTCCTTTTCGTGAACCCCCCCCCCCCCCGGAATACCATTCAAATTTAAATTTTGATTCTAAATTTATTTATTCCAACAAAATAAACTGATACAAAATCGTTTTTAAAGAAGGGACTGACCATGCAAAAAAAGAAACTCGCAATCAGATGGTAATTTTTAAATGTTTTTGCACACGTTGAATTTAAATAAACGGGGTCGGAAATTCACGGCCCCACCCCCCTCTCCCCATACGATCCTTGAATGATGCAATGCACTTTTCAAATAGTTAGCAAATATGTTAGCGGAAATGTTAGTTTTACAGGAACATCCATAAATCTTAGAAAAGATTGTAAGAAGAGAAGCGTTTCATCAATATTTTTCGTCAGGCAAGTTATCGGATCGAACAACTTTCCTTGGTTTTGATTTGTTGAGAAGTACAGGTGTCCGGCTGTTTTATGGTAACTGTCGGATAAAACAGACTTTGTCGCTTAAACTTCCGATAAGTGCTTTCATGAAACGCTCCCTAAATTTACGAATTTCTGAAAGGAAATCATAATTTCATGCTGTTCATGCTATTAAACAAAGTATTTCCTCCAACTGAAAACATAAAATAAAACTGAAAATTCATGCCATTTACGTGATTAGTGACAGCGTGCAGCGAAGATCTTTATACCTGTAGCATTTTTGTTGTTGGTGCATTGCTAGGCCTTTGAGGTACATTTGACATTGTGGGCTCTGTGGTGTTCTATTTGGCAATATCATGAAAAAGAGAAGAGCTTACATCAATATTGAGATATATTCTCTCCTCTCCTCCTTCTCTTTCCCACTCTATAAATAACCCTCTCTTTCTCTCCTTCCAATTAGCTCTCTCTATATCTCTGTCTCTTTCATTCTTTCTTTCTCCCTTCGTCACTTCACACAGTGCACGCTCACACACACCCACACACACTTCTCAAATATAAGAATATAGTAAAGAGTAAAGTAAAGAGACGGAGCAGTGCACTTTGATAGGGGACATAATGACCTAAAAATTGTATTTTTTCACTTGAACAATTAGGATGAATATATACCATTAACATAGTTTCAAACTCGAATCGTCTATTCTTTAAACACTTCTCTTTTTTTTCCTTCTTCTTCCCTTTCCTCCTTCTATCTCACTTCCCATCTCCCCCTACATTTTAACAATAAAAAGCATAGAGGTGACACCCCCCCCTCCATCCATGGCACCGCCCCTATAGAAAATGAAAGTGCATTTAAGGGAGAGCATATAAAGCTTAGACGTGCTGCGATGATATAATGTTTGCAATGTGGATATGTATGACTAAACAGTGATTAAATCATTAATATAAAAGCCATACACAAGCCACCGCCTTTTTATTGAGCTTAATGAGAGTCTCCATTTTCACAAAACATAAATCTATATTTTAGTGTCGCACTTCATTTGTTATTGATTGTGATTAATATAATGCTACTTAGTTAGTTTGAGTGTAAGGATGATACATTATCTTTTATTGAATTGACTTCATTCTTTTGACCAACCTATATTTTCCTGATTGGTATTTTGTTGGGAATGGATTTAAATGAAATAGAATAAAATAAAAATATATTGTATATTCCATTTGTCAAGTTTCCTCCTCCTCTTCTTTTTTCTTTCTTTTTGTTTGGGGTTGACCAAAAAAAATGTGTAGACCTATGCTCAAGTTGATATGATTTTGTTTTTTTTAAGTAAAAAGTAATAATATCCACACTTGGACAGTGACATGGGTAGCCTTTCGTTTAAAATACTTACCGCCGGCGATGCAGTTGAGGCTGTGCTGTTCGTGCCGTTATTCGTCGTCTGGGCAAAAGTCACTGCAAATAGAGCAATTAAAACTAGACACACCAAAGAAGCCTTCATTTTGTTAGCTTTTCCTTTTGCCTTGTTAAAATTCTGGATTTGTGTCAGTAATCCTTTAGTCACTTGTGAGATATCTAACAGGAGCGACGGTCAAAGGTGTTGGTTGAATGGCGTGTGAATTGAGATGTGAGACACGCAGCTTGAGAGAGTGAAACTTCACGCGGGGTGTGGTCGACGACGACGTAGTTTAATTGGTCGGAGAGATTCAACCAATCAGCGCTCTGCATTATTACAACTCTCGACCGAAGTAAATCGCTCGCTCGGCGGGAGCTGTGCGTGCGCCTGTAATCCAAGCTCCTAGAGTACATTGGGGAAGTTTTGAATTGATGCAGACGGGTTGGAGCCTTCTATAGTCACGTCTTTCGGATGATATCGTTTTAAGTCGGTCCCAGACGTAAATAATAATCTGATTGATACACGTTTGTAAAAACTCAATCACTCACACATAAAAAGCTCACCACTAGCAAGTTGATTTGAATAAATGAAAACAAAGCAAACAAGCGTGACACTGAAGATTTAATCATTATCAGATGTAAAATAAAGCTAAGGAACACTCGAGCACAAAGCGGTCAGTCACAAATTTCATTTTACCCATGAAACGTGATATCGTAATCACCGTAATTTTCAATAACAATTAAAAGCTGCTGAAATACTTCAATGTAATTGGCTGATAGTGAATTTACTAAAGAAATCGTGTATCTGTTATTATAACAAGTCTGGACTTCAAATGATTTCATCGATTCATTTTTGTATCAATTTCAGAAAATACAAACTGCAAGGAGGTCTCATTAACTGTGGGAATTTGTTGTAGGCCTATGTTGTTTGAGTGTGTGCATGTGTCCATTGTGTGTGTGTTTCATTTATATAATAACCTCCTATAAGAATCTATCGAAGCCCTATGATGTGGCTACACTCTAAAAACAAATCAGTCAAAAATGACTAGTTAATAGGGTCAGCTGATAGCAACTGTTATTCTAGTCATATTGACTATTTTCTTGTCATATTTTACTAGAACAGAGTTATTTCTGACTAGAATACATGTCAGAAATGTGAATATCAGTGATTGCCATATTAGTTGCTCCCAGCTGACTACTGTTCTAGTCAATTTGACTGATTTGTTTTAAGAGTGTATACCTTTGCCAGTTCATTCAAATACATGTAAAATTTAATGGTCGTATTCGTTATACAAAAAAATAACATTTTGATTTGGGCTAAACACAGTCTCGAAGTGTAAATGGGATATATTTAGGTTAATAATTCATAATAGATTGGACACTAACTGAACGACAATGCGTTATTTCCGTCTATTATCACGTATGCACAATTATTACAGGGAAGAGGAAGGGGTGT
This sequence comes from Lytechinus variegatus, assembly GCF_018143015.1. Taxonomy (NCBI): domain Eukaryota; kingdom Metazoa; phylum Echinodermata; class Echinoidea; order Temnopleuroida; family Toxopneustidae; genus Lytechinus; species Lytechinus variegatus. Next base: position 15,644,238 of record NC_054743.1, on the reverse strand, counting down.
TACATTATTATACCGGACAAACAATTATCTATGCAACCTACATGGTGTACCGTGAAAACTACACTCTTCTTCAACATAGAAACCTTCACAAGTTACATAATAGGTCTTCTTCGAAGAGCATCTATGGTAATGAACGGGTGCATTGTCAAATATTACTGCTGTAAATGATGATGATGATGATGATGACGATGATGAAGACGATGAAGATGATGATGATGATGATGATGATGATAGTGGTGATGATGATGATAATTGATGATGATGATGATGTTGATGATGATGATGATGATGATGTCGATGATGAAGACGATGAAGATGATGATGATGATGATGATGATGATAGTGGTGATGATGATGATAATTGATGATGATGATGATGTTGATGATGATGATGATGATGATGTCGATGATGATGGTGAAGATGATGATGATGAGGAGGAGGAGGAGGAGGAGGATGATGGTGATGAAGATAATGATAATGATAACATTAATAACAATAGTATTACTAATAACGATGATGCTTATAATAATGATGACGGGTTTAATCACTCATTTTTATTTAATATTTTTTGGATTACTTTTTTCATCATTTTTCAGAAACTTGAACCCCTCCATGAAAAATTGTAATATGTCATTTCGATTATAAACAACTTAATTATTACAGCACGTACATTGCACACAATGGACTTCTACACAATATTACAAGAAATGGAATCCTTCAAAAACAACTAATTCCAATTTCGAATGTATAATTTTACCCCAAAACGGATAATTATACCAGATATCTTTTCAGTGTCGTCTTCTGATATCTTTAACGTGTAGTCCCCCTGTAATCTTCTCATGTACCGGTAGGTGTTTACTAGCATGAGTTTGTAAAGATGTATAGTAGCTACAAAAACAGCAATAAATCTCTTAAAGGCTGATATTATGTACCATTATGTCTTTCATTTGCCAATTTAGTATTGTGAGTTTTATGTTAAGTACCCTTAAACGTCACAGACAATACTGGGCATCTGATTAATAACAGTACCCAGTAAATCCCACATTATACACGTACCAAGTGTTTTTCATTTATCAATCTACGAGTTGAGGTGATAACTGGAGGTTTCGAGTGTGGATATTCCACAATATGATTTATGAGATATCGCGTCATACTCATTATATTTGTCCGCTATGTATTTAAGCATGGAGCCAAGCCGATCATACCTGTTTCATTGTATGATTTGATGGGTATGAGTGATGCCATATCTCAATTCATAAATCATAGTTTGGTATTCAATTCTCGGGGTCTCAATTATCAATGCACAATCAGAAAGAGAACTATAAAGTATCTAAATTCACAAGTGACAAATGAAAAACACATGGTACATTGTGTATAAAATAATGATTTGCTGCAAGTTACTGGGGAAGTTTGAAAAATCTGGCATTTACCCAAAGAATTAGACCGCATATCGATTGAAGCGCTTTGTATTTCGTGAAAATATGAACTATTACAGCATCACATTATGAAGAGATGGACGATTAACGCGAGCCTTAATTCCTTTGATCCAATGATAGTCACCGTCACCTGGTTATGTGCATCTTAATGAGAACATACAGATGTTGTGACAAGATTACCAAGACGTCTTCACTTAAAGGTCAAGTCCAACCCAGCAAAATGATGATGTGAATAAATAGAGAAAAATCAAACTAGTATAACACTAGAAATCAAAATCGAATGTAAAATAAGAAAGTTATAGTATTTTAAAGTTTCACTTATTTTTCACAAAACAGTGATGTGCACAACTCGGTGACATGCAAATGAGTCAGTCGATGATGTCCATCACTCACTATTTCTTTTGTTTTTATTGTTTGAATTATACAATATTTCATTTTTTACAGATTTGACCGCAGGGACCGACCTGACTGAACCATATAGTATTAAACAATGCTACTTCCACAACAATGGCGACGAATTAATCACTGTTTCACTTGACGATGAGGAGAAATTTAGAATATTTCATATAACAAAATACAAAAGAAATAGTGAGTGGATGACGTCATAGTCTCCTCATTTGCATACCAGCCAGGATGTGCATATAAAGTTACTGTTTTGTGAAATTAAGCGAAACTTTAAAATGTCATAACTTTTTTATTTTACATCCGATTCACATTTTCAATGTTATGCTTGTTGGATTTTTCTCTTTTTATTCAAATTAACTTTTTGTTGAAGTGAACTTGTCCTTTAAAGATGCCTCAGTTTCCCCGGTCCTATAGGTTTGTTGTCTGATACCCTGTTTCAGCATGCTTTCAATCAACGTGCTTCATATTTGGAGCAGCATTGAGAAGCAGACGATTTCTGTGATATAAATTGTCCCGGTAAAATATATTATTCGATCCAGACATTTCCTGACGCACGTAAGGACCTCAATAATTGAATTTTAAATGGTTAACAATCAATGACAAATTTGCTTCTCAATTGAAATATGCAGACATTTTCTCAAATAAAACACATGGATCTAAGATTACCAAAGGTTATTAAGAACTGCACGTTGATTTTCCATGATTTTCAACTGTGAAATATAAAGTTTCGATCATGAATTGCTTCAGACCCTTCTCACGGTAACGATCATTGGACTAAAGTAGACAAACATTGAAGAGAATGTTATTTAGATAAAAAATAACAGTCACCCGTTAGTGAATTCATTATCTAAGCGATGAATGCCCATCTCTTCGTAGTAGTCAATGATTACAGTATCGAAATGATCAGTGATGGAATAGCGTCATCTACGACAAGGACCATATTATTTCACAGAGAACTAGCAAAATCAACAATTTGATAAATAGGAATTGTATTCCTGTGATCCAAATCAGGGGAGATAATCGTTAAAGTAACCATAACCTCGAGTATATTTGTTCAGTAGCCAGAATTACATTCGTTATTAGATATAAACGCTTTGTTTAAATTGCCTTTCCATGGATATTATAATAACTAATGTCTATCTCGTGCATTAGTTTCAACTCATTTATAATTGAAATTGATTTCTAAATGATGATAGTTCGCAAATTTGTTATTATGACGTAATATGATTTATTGCTAATGACCGCAACTAATTGTTGTTCGATGTTACCTGTGCTTCTTTCTTCGAAGGTGATTTGCACTTTCACTTTTGAAATATTTAATATTAAATCGTTCGATTCGTTTTCTTGTAAACGACATTTTATTATCGTTTGCTTTGCATCGAACGAGCAAACTAATCTGAGGTACCATGAGCCCAATTACAACAGGGAGGCAAAAGATATTCGTTCGACCCAACCCAATCGATTTTTTTTTATTTGATATTCACTGTAAAAAATGAAGTGCTAATTTAGCACCTTACAGTGCTTGTATAGTGACTGGACTACGAGTGCTGATTTTCTAGTTCAAATTTAAATTAGAAAATCAGCACTCGTAGTGCAGTCACTATATACAAGCATTGTAAGTGCTAAATTAGCACTTCATTTTTTAGTCCCGGTTCTTAGTGTTGCTTATTTACAAAAGTGTTTGAATATGATTGAAAATCTAACACTGATTCTAGACGTAGTAACTACTGAACTTTCTTTGCCAAAATCGGAAAGATATATCAATGACTTTGGAACTATTTTTTGACTGGCGGAAGAATTGGGGCTATTTACCGTGCAGTTAAAGGGATGGTCCGGACTGAAAATATTTATAGATTAAAATACACAGAGCAAAATGATGAAAATTGCATCAAAATCGGATAACAAATGACGAAGTTATAATTGAATTTTAAAGTTTATCGATATTTTGAGAAAACAGTAATATGTACATCGTCATGAATATTAAATTGGTGGGCTGATGATGTCACATCGTCACTTTCCCTTTTATCATGTTATTGCATGAAATTGGTATTGTTTCATTTTTCATGGGTAAATAATGTGTCTCCATTATGAAGAAATAAGTTGCGGCAATATATGAAATAACTAATGCACTTGACAATCAGTTGACAATCCAATTATTTTAGTTCTTGGTAAATTTTTTTTGAATAAACCTAATTTCATAAAATAAAATACAAAAGAACAAATGGGGATATGACATCATCAGCCCACCTAATGAATATTAATGAAGACATGCCTAGGACTGTTTCACCGGAATAATGCAAATCTTTAAAATGCAATAACTTCGTTATTTTTTATCCGATTTTGATCGAAATTTCAGCATTTTTCTCTGTGAATTTTACTTTATTTATTGAGATATAAATATCTCCAGCGCTAACCCTATAGCGCCATAATAGTCATGGAACAACTACTACTAATACTTGTGATCATGTTCAGTGTAAATATCATCATGGAGTGAAATCATCAATTAAGATTAAGGCTGTTATTTAGTGACCAATCAATCTCAGTTTAACACCCTAAAGATTTGAATTTATATAATTTTAGATTATAAAAATCAATCTCAAGGATTTAATTCTTATTCCCTGTTTCGACACCTTTTCACTTTTTTTACAGCTGATCTGGATCTATTCTAAATCGACTTATTTTTTTTAAACTCCTTTTATGAACAACTCGAAGAGTATAAGAGAATATTGGACTATATGGAATATGCATAACATATAGTTTGAAAAAAAAATAAAAAGGTACAGGCCCGGTACAGGCCTTTATTGTAGCTGACGAACGCTAACGAGAAGAAACACAAAAACTAAAAGAAATGTGTATATTGTACACTATTTTTAATAAAGAGTTATGATCATGATAAAGTTTATAGTATATTTAACTTGAATATACATATTCTAAACCGTTTGCCATTTTAAAAATCTTGTCCTGAATGCTTAACTTTTGCGATATTTTCTCATGAGAATATCATATATTAATTAAAATGTGACTTGTTTTGGCGCCATCATCTGTAATAAATGAAACAGAAGTTTATTGTGAACGGTTTCAAATATTATATATTAGAACAGGGTTTTTATCGAATTCTTAGATTTTTTATTAAGTATTTTGGACAGATGACGACCCCGTCCCACATTATCATCGGGATACCTACTTCTATCATTTCTTGAGTACAAAATCTTTTTGTTTTTCCTCCTTCCCTCTTTCGCCTGGATTAGAGGCGTGACCTTTGTATCTGGTATAGCAAGGAAAATATTGGTAGATTTTATGGGTTTCATATTATTGATATAAAACAATTATAAAATCACCAACTTAAACTTAAACCAAATATAAACTTCATGAACCCCATAATTTTTATACAGAAAGTTAATAACCTGTTGAGAGTAAGGTACGAAGAACTTAAGTCAATTAGATATATCGTTTTGAAATAATCAGTCATAATTATACAGTTATAAAGAGATATCAATGGTACCTTGATACCAGCTCCCCCCCCCCCCCCCGCTTCCGCGGCCCCTGAATTTAGCTAACTCTACAATATCGATTTGATAATCGTTTTACCCTCCACCCAGACATTCATGCTCTCCATCCAACTTTATCCATATTTTATATCTAAATCATAAGTGAACTCAGTTCACTTAAGGTTTAGATATTAATATGATTTAATTATAAAATATGGATAAAGTTGGATGGAGAGCATGAATGGCTGTCACCAAATTCTCCAGAAATGTCCAAAACCTATATTGAAAATCTCATGACAATACATGCAAAGTTTGCAACTTAGCCCTGTCTTACAAAGACTTGTGATAGTCCCTATCAAAATCAAATTTAGATTGATCTCACAATTTGAAATTAATTGAAGTTAACCGCAACTCTTTGTCAGAAGGGCCCAAATCTTTAATTTTTATTAGTAAATGCAAAAAACACCATGTTCAGCTCAATTGCTTTGCTGCCTCGTTTCTAAAAGTTCTGGAACAAATTTTGCCTCTTCTTGTCCCCACCTTCCTGAAAAAAAATGTGAATTCAACCGTTGCTATAATTTTGATCTACAGTGGTGATTGTTGGCAACCATATTATATCAAGGTTTTGATTAGCTAAACTGATATAGCAACGATCTCTTCTCTTTCCGTGTTCCTTCCTCAATCAGGCTGTCCTTCTCTTCACCTCCCTTCCTGCGTCGACGTCGACGACATCGAACACATAGACATATGAGCCAGCAGACGACCACGGTCATGATACCGAGTATCATGAGCATGAGGATGTTGAAGAAGATCGGGAGAGGTCTGAGAAGGTGACAGATCTTGTCGACAAGGTTAATGAAAGCATTGTTGTTGCTCTTGCCCATCCAGTCGCATTTCTGTGTCTGGAAGATAATATATATATATAAAAGATAGATTATAGGCCAAATTGGAAATAAATTACTATTAAAGTAAAGCTATACAGTCGCACCAAAAGAATTCGACTCCAGACTGATCAGGGGCCCATCTTACAAAGAGTTGCGATTGATCCGATCAATTTTAACTATGGAAAGCCAGTAACGTCAACATATAAAAAACACGTTTGCTCAAAATTGTTTCTAGATATGAATGTATATCCATAAATTCATTGATTTCTAGATGAATGACACTGATGGATTTCCATATAGTTACGATTTATTGGATCAATCGTGACCCTTTGTAAGACGGGGCCCCAGAGCTACATTGTTTCGAATATCATATCTGTCCGATTGGAGATGGGACGTTGGTATGACTATAAGTATAAGGTTGTTTGTCACTACAAGCAACCAGAGACTGGAACTACATGTGCAGTTTCTTCATTGGAGCTTCCATTTCGCTTTGTTTGGTACGCTTTCTGATCATTCTGTGTTTGCTCTTGATACTGATTTAAAGGATGACTTCAGCGCGATGAGAGTAATATTAATATCGATGAAAATATTACTGATGTAGCTCCTATAAAAAAAATATGCGCAGACTCTAACAAACATGACAAATATCAAAAACAAATTTAAAACAAATTGAAGTGCACTTCAAATAACCAATGAGAGACGATGATTGATTTACTTCTCATTCACAATTTACGGGGTATTTCGATTTATTCCAACAATAATTTATTTTCAATTATCATTATTAATTTGTTTCAGTGGCAAATCGTTAGTAAGGAAAAACAATAAAAATGACAATTATCAATGACTTATAATTCTGGATACTCTGATGTGGTTATCAGGGATGGCGCCGTATGAATTTGGCGACCTCCCCAAATAATTTTCAAGTAATAAAAAAGTTAAGAAGAAATGCCTACGAGTGGAAGGAAACAGAAAGAAGAAGAGTATTCTAAAGGTCGCTGGATAAGATTAACATGACTACACTGGTATATTGCTTAATTAATGTTTATGATAGGAGTAGTGATCTATCTAGATTCGGATTCCCCCTCTAAACATGACAGGGATATCATTCTGCCCCGGCATTTTGCATTCCACCGTCTTGTGAAAAAAATAACCTATACGTATTCATTGCAGCCTACCGTGTTGTCTTTAAGGGTTTCCGTTGAACCTTCCTCAGTTGCAGGGAGAAGTTCGCTATAAAAGTAGTTTTCCTTCGACATCGAATCATTGTCATCACCCTTATCGTTGACGGCCCAGAACTGCGGAGGGAGTTCCGTAGGGGTTGGTTCGACGGATGCCTCGAACGATGGCTCGACGCCGTTACCTGTTGACGATTGCGAGACTCCTTCATCTTCCGTCTTGTAGGTATATTGGTTTAGATTTCCAGATGATGGTGACGAGCTGCTTCCTACCGCCGTGCTGCTCATATTCTGGAGAGTTAGATTATCCGACTGCTGGGTTTCACCCTGGCCTGATTCCAAGGAAGTTATGTTGACTTCAAGAAGTCGTGATGTCGTCTCCATCGAAGGTCTCTCTGTCATGTCTGTTCGAGATGCATTTTCTCCCAAAACTTTAGGTCTGGATGATGAAGCGTTCGTTGAAACCATAGTGTAATTGTTCTTTGGTGGAGTTGGGGTCGCCGATGCAAAATCTTCTATATCGACTGTTCTGTTCCTGTCATCTGAAATAATTTGATTGGTCCCTGTCGTTGAATTTTGATGATAATAAAGACGAGATAGTGATGTCTCTTCGGAGAGATGGTCGATGACATTGTCGGCGTGCAGGTCGGTGCTGTTCTGAGGTGGTTCTTGCCTTTCTTCCTCCCCGTCTTGTTGATCATGGAAGTTATTCTCTTGGTTTCGATCCCGTAAAATGGCGAGGGCTTCCTGAAGAGTTAGATTTGAGTCTGTGAATGACGTTTGATTTGATGGAGGTTCTGCTTCTTCGTTGTTGATCGACAGCGAATTTGTTGAATCGGCAGACGAGTTATCACCATTCTCGACGCCATCAAGGACGCTAATGAAAGGAGAAACTGTGTCGGGAAGTGGTATGCCATCTTCCTCGTCCTCCCAGAACTTGGTTCCATTCACGTATTCATAGACAACAGTGGTAGCCACGTCAGTGCCTTCAACATTATTGTCATCATTGACGGTATGGTGGTCGATTGGCTGATCGGGGTATGATTGGCTGGTCGGTGTAGTGATGTCGGGTTTGTTGTTCTTGTCGTTCAGGATCTGGGAAAGCTTGCTCAAGATGTCAAGCCAGGAAGCAGGAATGTCTGCATCATCCTGAGAGTTAAACAAAATGAAAACGTTGATAAATACATGCAATTATCAAATATTCATCCACTTGTTTTTTATTTTATATTTTTATCGTACTTCTTTATAAATTTTAGGTGGTGTAGTCATGTATAAGCCTTGTTGTTTTTCTCTGATTTTTTGTGATCACTACCGAGATCACTATAGTAAAGGCAACCATTACCATGATTACCTAGTTTCTTGAACGTAAACATCAAATGAAAAAGGTGAATTTATGCTCAAGTATTACTTTCGTCATATATCATAGATCAACTTCGATATTTGTTTGAATAGGACTGCCTATATGATTCGAGCTTGGTCTTTTACAGGCAATATTTTCTCTATTGGTGAATATATGACGTTAATTCTAAAGGACCCTCAATGGAATACAGGCATAAATGTTAGTATATACCACTTAGATAGACCTTCCGCCATATTTTTTTCAACATGTTTAATTGGAGGTTGTATGGAAACAAATACATGAAAACAAACAAACGATCTAAGTTGTGATGGAAATAAAACTATTCAAAATTGAAGTTTGCAATATTGCCATTTACCTCTAATAAAATCACATCTACGTACACATTTCAATGTGATTACGTAAGAGTGAGTCACTAACGGGCTTGAAGATCGAATCATTTGTTATTGAAAAAAGGCATATTCTTTTACCCCCCCCAAAAAAAAAAAATAATAATTATAAATAAATAAAAATAAATAAATAAATAATACAGAAGATTAAAAAGGCGAAAGTGGAAAAAACTGAAAAACTGTGCATGATCATATACTAATTTCAGAAATGAGTACAAGTAAAAATATTCGTATTTTTCCAATGAATATATCGCAGTAAGATTCGAATCAGTCTATTCAGGATGGGCTTCAGAAGTACATCACTATTGCATGATTTGTGGGAAAGAACACAAACGTTTTGATGACAGCTGTTCTTAACTATTGATTTGGGCTAGTTGCATACCGACATGATTGGTAAACAAAACAGAATTTGAATATTTCATCTTCTCCCACTCTCCCTCTCCCCTCCTCCCTCTCTCTTTCCCTCTCTCTCTCCTTTTCTTACCTATTTTATACTTTGAGTTGTTTGCCTGGCAGGGTGTTAACTTGGGTTAATATGAGAGCAATAACAGTGTAATGTATTCTGTGCATATTACAACAGCTTTATATTTTACATGATCAAATGGGGGTCAATGATGTGAAATTATTATGAAGATACCAATAACAAAAATACACATGCCTAACCTAAATATTTTGTATATTTAGTTTAATTGAATTCAATTTGCATGAATTGCCATGGAAGTATCAATAATTAACATTAAATAAATGTAGTTATCATAGATATACTTTCGTCTTTCCTTCAAATTAACAAACACAATTCATCAGGAGAGGATCCAGGACATTCAAACAAGGGAAACACATTTCTCTACGAAAATTTGACAAGCCTCCCCCCCAAAAAAAAAAAAAATAATAATAATAGAAATAAAACAAATTATTTAAAAAAAAAGTTTCACTAAAAAATAAAGGTCATTTTGTTGCAAGGGAAATTTGACAAGCCCCCACAATTGTCATCACCTGTGTATAAAAGACATATTCCTCTGAAAATATTTTCTGTGACTCTCAAGGGGGGAGGGGCAGGCCGGATGTCCCCCCCCCCCCCCCCCGATCTGCCACTTACAAATCACATATATCGGTATTATATATGTCTGTATAATAAGTAGACTTGAGGATAATTGTTTCTAATAAAAAAAAATCGATATACAATATTACTTCAAGATCAATTACCTTAGGTTCACCTGGGATGTCCTCAGTATCACCTTGACATAAAACGGTTGTAGTGATACAGAATAATAACAATCCAAAGAGTGATAGTTTCATTTTTATATTCGCCAGGAGACTCGCTCAATCCAAAGTGATGAATTCTTGTGTGTTCTATGTGTAATTGCTGTAGTTTAGGACTGATTTCACAATTCACTCTGGAATCCGTTCCATTAGCGAAATATCAGATCAGGAAGACCAGATTCGACGAAAAGAGATCAAAATTAACTATTACGTCGCTTTTGACGATTAAGGTATCCCGTCAGCGCAGAGAGAAGCATAGCTCCAATCAAAGAACATGTTAATATAATGGCAATGGTTATTGTTGCTGACATGTTATTTGCAAGTTGTAATAATGAATCAGTTTTATACGATCATGTACTAATGAACTGATTGTATACTCGAGCAGTTGATGTAGTAAACTATACACATGATAAGAGTGTCTGCATGGCAGCATCTGTGCTAGGTAAATCATGACCTTAATTATCAAAGTTTACACTCACTTGCATATTGATTTAGGTTTTGGGCGTGTTGCCCCTAGAAAATTATTCAGGCTAAAATGTATTCTCGTTTCAATGGACCTGATAGACTGTGATGTTTATAAATGTTGTCTACACTAGGTCTATACACTGACACTGGAGTAGGCATTTGTGTTTCTTTTCAATTACTTTCTTTGGGAGAAGAGATGATCATACTTTTCCCCTATATCTTCTTGACTCATTCGGTACCACCCCCCCCCCAAAAAAAAATGGTCTTCATATTTATACGTCATCATTGGTCTATCTTCTGCAAATATATTTTTTTCATCAATAAATGTAGACATTAAGGCCCAAAGCCATAGTATTTTTTTTTTTTTATTTTCACTTCCGATATTTTTTTTACAAATTCCACCCCCAAAAAAAAAATATCTCACAATACCTCTGTATTTTTGTAAATATATGTGAAAATTGAAGCTTTTTGTGTTGAATTACCCCGTGAGACCAAAGTCTGAGCTTCGCACCTGTTGCATATCGCGGCGATGAAAAAAATCGAACGTTGTTCAGAATGAGTATAGCTTCGGTTAATCAGTCGAGTTCCCAACTCAGTCAAAGAATATGATTGAATAAACGATAGGCTATAGTGCCTATGTATTGATAGTTTAGAGAACAAACAAATTTGAACAATGTCGTTGACATAAATAATGTAAATATCTAGTTATAAACAAGGCTGAAATGTTTGGATGAATGTTTTTCTTTTTTTTCTTACGGATATGCCGTTCATCAGAATCATCGCCCTTTCTGCTTTATTTGTGTATAATTATTATCCCCTCTTGTACCGAAATACATAACTATAATACAAGAAACAGCCATTTCAACTTTTGCTTACCAGAAAGGATAGGGAGTATTGGTAACTCCTTTTATTACAATGCTATAAAACATTGGAATTCCCTTCCCAATTATATAAAGGAAATAGGAAACTTTTTGAATTTTAAGAGGAAATTGAAAGAATATCTTTCACTTGAGAGTCAAAAAGAAGATGCAAATGATATGTTATACGGTTGATTTAGCCTGAATACTGACCTAGGTCTTTTCTCTTCTCTACCAGGTATTTTTATGTATTTTACATAGTGTGATTGAAGCTTCGATATGTCCTTTCTTCTATTCTTTCTATTTCTTTTATCTCTTCCTATTCTCCTCTTCGTGTTGTTATTGTCGTCACCGTTTTTGCTGTTGTTCTTCTCCTTATTTATTTTCCTTCGTTATCAGTTTCTTCCGTCTCCTTTTCTATACTCCTCGTTCCCACTATTCTTCTGTTGCTCCTCTTCCTTCTCCTTCTTTTCTTCTTCTTCTTCGTTATATTCTTGTATATATTGTCTATATATCTTATTTATTGGTAATACTAAATTCTGATTTTTTCCTTCATTTTTAATATGTAAATAGTATAATTGAACCATTTTATTATCTTAATTCAGGACCCCACTGGAAATAAGCTTTCGAGCTTTCGTGGGTCATCCTGTGCAAGCCTGTTGTTTAAATGCTAACTGTATATATGTTATGGTGACTTGCCAAATAAAATCAATCAATCAATCTTTATTTGTCGTGTCTACGAGTGCAATTTTCTATGGTGTTTAATTTATTATATAATCATATGATATGTGTGCAATATTCTGTTATTGGATGGAGGAAACGTTCACAAGGATGTATCATAGACTAAAAAAATGTAATTGAATAGAATAGAATCATCATCATCATCCTCACCATCATCATCATCGCCGTCGTCGTCGTCATCATGATCACCATCATCGTCATGTCTTCATCATAATTCATCATCATCATTAGTATAATTCAGAAGAATAGAAAATGGATAGAGTCCGTCAGTCAGCAACTTACACATTTTCCTTGAAACGTGAACTACCCCCCCCCCATAAAAAAGGGCGCTTGAGGATCATACTTCCCATGGCATACGCCGGTGTGTGTGCCTTCTTCCTTCCGCCCTGCATATATAGCTATCTATTTACTAATTTCTTACCCTCCATCTATTCCCCCGCATCTAACCCTTCTCCTTCCTTCCGAAATAGATGGATAAATAAATAAATTTAAAAACAAAAATATAAAAAATAAATATAGTTTGAATATTCCAAACGTCATTGGAAATTCTAAGACCATTCATAATTGAAACAGTAAAGCCCCTAACCACCTACCCCTGTCAGCCCCCCCCCCCCCCCCACCGGCCCCCTCCTCTTCCTCCACCACCATCAAGGCCCTGTAGTTTGCTCTTGTTTCTAGAATTTTCTGACTCCGGCCGCCGCGCCCTGGCCTGCGCTGCATGATCGCATAATGCTAGAAAACGAAGACTACGAAATTTTATTCATCCATTTCTGCTGAACCACATGTGGAAAAATGGCTGAGGATGACGATAGATTTGACGGTATGCTGATGGCAATGGCCCAGCAACAAGAACAAGGAATTCATCAGGTACGTAACTGGCATAATTTAATTCATGATAAGTTTTGATTTGTGTGATTGTACTGCATTTAATTTGCTATGCACGTCCGCAAGTATCAGTTCATTTTGGTCCGGTCCCATACGTTCATTTTTGCGTTTCTTCGCTTCATATAGTTTATCTCGGTCCCACACTACCGCTATCGTGTTTCGATTGAAACCATTTACTGTAGGATCATCACTGTCATCTTATCAAATACGTAAATTTCTAGAAAAAATCCTATTTGTTTTTTATACTAATAAAAATTAATATTCAGTCTGGCTGAAGTTGGTGTTTAATAAAATCAGACAAAAATCAGCAAAATGTTTGGTAGGATATAAAAATATGCAAGAATATTAAGATGATATTCATGAAAGTAATGAAACTTAATTGAAACCGAAAGGATAGATTTGTCGTCATGTCAGCAGCTGCCTCTCATAGTAAATTATTTTCATTCCCATTTTAATGGGTTTTTTTATGGTAAAGTATTTTCCTATTAACATTCAGATTTTTTTTTTTTACTCCTGTTCAATCATTAGAAAATGAACTGTTAGAACAATTGTCATTCAATCAAATTATCCCCAAGATGACCATGTCATAATATATAAATCAGATAAAGTTGGCATTCTTCTCCCTATCAAATTAGAAATGAATTGCTATATTTTTAATATCAATTGTTTATGATTTTATGTATTATTGTGCATAGCTGTGTTATATTCTATATAGTTGGAAGATTTTTTTTTTCCTCCATGAAAATGAAAAAAATCATGTCCATTACAATTGCAATTTACATTATGCTTTTGTTAATCTACAAATACATGTAACCAGCCCTCATCACAGGTAAGTTTGGATTAGCATTGAAGGAGATCCTTAAAATCAATATCAGTTCAAAAGAAAAATAAGATCAACCAGATATGTAAATAAGTTTAATTTCTCTTCATTAATTGATTCTACATTTGGATTGTTTATTTCCTGTGATATGAAACAGCTCATCAATGATTTCTTTGGATTTCTGAGGAGGAAAACAGATTTCTTCACAGGAGCACAGAAAGGAGAAGCAGAGAAGGTGATATGTTTTTCTGAATTGTAGCCCCTCCCCCAAAAAATAAAAAAAATTGTCAGTATCTTGCAAAATTCTACAAAGAGAGATTTACCTTTTTCCATGATGCTTTGGCATTTGACAGATTATTACATTTAAGAGTCGTCGTAACAGATTTATTTATTTAAAGTGTTTCTAAAGTGTCTAGTTTATTTCTTTTAAATCTGATTATTTTACCTACTTTTAGAGTAATATGAGGAAATTGGAAATTTTGTATTCCTTTATTGCTGAGACATAATGCATGATGTCAGTAACCAGGGGACTTGCAGCATTGATGTATTGTTGTGTAACTATTGTCATTGTGTCTTACATTGATTAAATTGTCAACACTAACAATTTCTGTGAATTCCTTGCTTTCTAAATGTCTATAAAAAAAATAAATTAAAAAACACTGGCCTCAACTTGATGGTGTTGACAAGCTCCATGAAATAGCACTGCCATTGTGTTTTTTAAGATGGAAATAAATGATAGAACCACATTTGATTTTCTCTTAAACAACTAATATTAGTATTTTTTTATTTTACTATTGATCTGATCAGGTGGTAATAGGAAGCTTCAAGGCTCATCAAAAGATTGCTTTAGATGCTAAGAAGAAGAAGGAAGAAGAAGCAGCAGCGGCTGAGAAGGCCAAGGCAGAGAGGAAGGCTAAAGAGGCAGCAGCAAGGCTAGCTGCAGAGTCCAAGAAGAAAGATCAGGACCAACCCAAGATACAAGAACTTACAGATGAAGAGGCAGAGAGATTACAAGCTGAAATAGACAGGGTTAGTCATTGCTCTGTTTAAATAGGCATTATTTATTTTGTAGTTCTCTGTATTATTTTGACATTCTTGCAATGTATATTATCAATGATATGCCTATTTAAAATGGGGTAGATTTACTTCATTACAGTATCTTTAAGGATTACTGTCAATCTTTTCTGTTTCCCTTTTGTTATCTTGATGCCCCTATCAAATTTTTGAAAGCTTTTTCTTTTCCCATTCAGTTATTTGCTAAAATGAGAATTTTATCCACAATATTTGATTTAAAATGGGACCAAATGATAGAGAATCTGAATACTCACTTACAAAGGATCTCCAACAATTCTTTCATTGTCAGGTTAGGTGGATCTGGTATTCATAAGCTCAGGGTACTTATGAATTTGAGTAAACATTTTTTTTTCAAGTGAGCTATAGTGATGGATTTTGTAAGTTACCATGTACATATATAGTTTCTGCCTTCAATATGTATCATTGTACTAATCATTAATTAATCACGGTGGGGCATTGTGTCAATGTTTTTTTAATTATTATTTAGGAGAAAGCAGGTGAGCCCAGTGAAGGAGCAGATGCTACAGGAGATACTGGAAATACAGAATCCAAAAAGGAAACAAAAGAAGATGTGAGTTTGCTTTACAACTTCTTTATACTTTCTGTAGCAAGCCTACTTTGGAACACCAGCAATTCTTTCCATTGTTGGGGATTTTTTTACTTGTAGTTAATGATGGTGGCATTTTTTTTTGTCATTTTGCCTGCATAGCAAAGAAAGACTGCAGGTGCTGCTTTTCTGATGGAGGAAGCAAGGTGATTTAATATTGAAATATTAAACAAGTTTACGTTTTTGAAATGTCATCATATCTTTAAAAGTATCAATCAAGTATGATGAAGTATCACTGATCACAGAGCTACCAAGTCTCACGCATTATGTGTGAGACTCAAGCATTTTGGACTCTTGTTCATCCCCTCAAATCTCTGTCTCACGCAACTATCACAGCTTATCCCCATATACATTGTACACAATGTCTGTGATCTCACTCAGATTCACAGAAAATCTCACGCATAGGCCTGGTCTTTGAACTTGGCATCTCTGTTATCATCTTGCATGAGTTTGAGGTCTAGGGATCAAATGTATCTTGCACTATGAATTTCTTCTTATTGTAATCTTACTCCTGTTTGAATCATTTGTTTTTTTTCAGGATGATGACGAAGAGGATGATGAAGAAGATAAGGGAAAGATGAAACCAAACTCAGGCAATGGAGCTGACATGCCAAATTATAGATGGACACAAACGCTGCAAGAAGTAGAGGTATAGAAAACACTAGCATTATTATTCCATCTAATACAGTACCAAAGTGTTACATCAATTTTCATTTTTGTATCTCAATATTTTTCAAATGATATTTTTGTAGAGCATGGAGAAAACCCCCCCACACCAAATTTTATATGAAAGCTATATGGTGATATGGTCAAATGAATACAAAACTCCATTGAAATAAGGGGAACCTGAAAGTCTTTTTTGTTCAAACATTAGTTAGAATTTATATTTGCACAATTTCTTTGTATTTCTAACAAGGACATAGACTTTCCTGTATGAAAAATGATTGACCATCGAACTGAACTTCACTTGGGCCTAAATTTCAATCTACTTTAACTTGGAACTAAACATGGGTCTTAAAGTAGTCCAAGACCCATGTTGCATAAAACCTGGTATTATTGTATATACTTCACCATTGGTGGTTACTTCCATGAAGTAATTAAAGAGAAATTCCAGTAGTTGCAGTAAACACTGATTTCATTAGAAAGGTTGTAAAACAAGGCTTAATTGTCAGTACGGTATATCATCGAGGATCTAGATCTGGTACAGTTACATAAACTGAACTATGTGAAATCTTGAAATCTACACTGAAAAATGTTCAAACTGAAGATCCCCAACACAGATAAGCGGACGTGGGACAGTGTATTATTATTGCTTTGAATGTCGAGCCGGACGCTCTACCCGAATCCTGTGCTTATTTGCTGATTTCTCAGCAATTACACAATTTCTTCCAGAATCCTTTGGCACATGCGTTTTATTTATATAAACAGACACTTTGGTGGTCATTTCATTGGATTCTGTACGAACTCATTTTCATATCGTTACCAAAACTAGCATTTACCTTTAAGTTTGATTGGCTGTTCAGCCCACTTTCAATAAAAGGTTTTATGCAATTGGGACCTGGTTTCAAGATCCAACCTTTATCAATGTTGATATTTTTTTACAAACTTTGCTCATTCTCCTAAAGATGACAAGAACATATTTGTCAAAACACCGAGTTTGGGTGGTCCTTTTCAGGACCAACATTTGCCCAAGAAAGATACATGGTATTCCATGAAACCTACTACAATATTCTACTTCACCATGGAAACCTTCAGAAGTTACAATTTTGATATCACTTACAGTATGTACTTTCTTCATACCTGACTTTACATATACTTCAAGTAGGTAATATGTCAATGAATTTTACCTAAGTTTTTAATGTCATTATTTGTAATTTCAGGTACACATTCCAATGCCAATGGCAGTTAAACCCCGCGACCTTGTCGTGTCCATCACCAAACATCGCTTGAAGGTCGGGTTGAA
Organism: Lytechinus variegatus; assembly: GCF_018143015.1. Taxonomy (NCBI): domain Eukaryota; kingdom Metazoa; phylum Echinodermata; class Echinoidea; order Temnopleuroida; family Toxopneustidae; genus Lytechinus; species Lytechinus variegatus. Next base: position 15,626,431 of record NC_054743.1, on the reverse strand, counting down.
AGGTCATGACCCCATATTAAATGGTGAAACATGCAATGAACTAAAGGAAGAAGAGAGCCACTGGGTCATTCAAGACAAACAGATTGTTATTCTTTACCTTGAAAAGGTATGTTTGAATGCCGTTGTCTTTTTTTTCCTTCAAAATTTCCATTTTCCGAGTTGGAATCGAGAAGAGATTGTGGTCTAGTGGATAATATATCTTTTTCTAAATTGTTTCAATATCTTGAGCAATTTCCTTGTTAGATTTTCTAAAAACTTATTATCTTGAAAATGGAAGAAACATGCATGTGCATCTGAAATTATGTTGCATTGTATATCCATATATGGGAATTATTTTATCAAAAGTTTTAAATCTGAGCAATTTTTAAAAAATGATTATAATCATGGCTAATAATCATTTTTTTCATTAGCGGAATTATGAGAATATACTCGAGTACAAGAATAAACTTTAAAAGTTAGTTTCCTATCTAAAGCATTTCAATCAGAGATTGTTAGTAGATGAACAGCATTCATATTTCCTATTGACTCTGATATGTTTTCATTTGTATTCTCACACTGTTAATCGCATGACTATGAGTATTTACATATACAGTGTATATATATATTTTTCAATTTCCAGATCAACAAAATGGAATGGTGGGATAGGTTAGTGAAGTCAGATCCTCAGATTAACACCAAGAAAGTCAATCCAGAAAACTCAAAGGTACAGTCAAACTATGTCTGTTTAAGTATGAATCACTTATAGAAGCATTGTGGTGTATTGGTTCTGACACTCATCTTTCAATCTGAGGGATGTGGGTTCAATTCCTAGCCATAGTGTTTATTTCCTTCAGCAAGAAATTCATCCATATTGTGCTGCACTCGACCCAGGTGAAATGGTAACCTTGCGGGAAGATGTATTCCCTGAAATGTTTGTGTACCATGGGATGGCCAGCAGGCCTAAAGCCAGGATAATAATGAAAACATTGCTTCAAGCATTCAGCAGAGAAGATATTTGCAGTCTTATAAATGCATTTATTATCATCACAAATACCAATTTTTTCCGTGAAGATGAATGCAAGGCACCAAACAGGCACGCAAACCCTAAAAATATTGGTTAACAGAATTATATTCCCCATGAAGAAGTTGCCGATCTTTGTTTCTTATTAATATTCCCGGCTATGAACATCACTGTGCTTCCTTTTTTATTGTAAGTATGAATGAGCATATTTTGTTACAATTTTTATGGCATGAGGGTATGTCGGAAACGGCATACAGTCGGTGGTGGTTGGGCGGGTGGGCGGTCATGTAGTCATTAAGTTGCAAATTTTGCAGTTCAAACTACTTCCTCGGATTTTAACCAACTGTCATGAAATTTAGCACACACACTGGTCTTGAGGTAAAGATGTAGAAAGTCATGTATTTTGTATGTAACAGAAATTGTGTTGCCATGGTAACAGTATTTTGTTTCCCTTGTAGTTGTCAGACTTGGAAGGAGAGACTCGCGGTATGGTAGAGAAGATGATGTATGATCAAAGACAAAAATCAATGGGATTACCTACATCAGAAGATCAAAAGAAACAAGATATTCTCAACAAGTAAGAAGCACAAGAAAAAGTTAAACTTTTGCTCTCAACACAAAGAATAAATCTGAAAAAAATGTAACTTTTTCTTATTTTCAACCAACACAGATGAACTTTCATGAAAGTTAGAGAGCGGTGTTGGCTCAGGCGGTAACGCGTCTGCCCGTCGAACCAAGATCGTGGGTTCGAGTCCACCCCGGGCGGATGACTGAAGCCAGTGCGTTGTGTGTAAACGTCTCTCCCATGTTTCATAGATGCAGGCTATGTTACATTGGAAAACACTCCATCCCTTGGATAGGACGTTAAATGGAGGCCCCGTGTAGAGGAGAGACACCACCTTTGCACTATTCGTATAAGAGTAGGGGGAAGCCCCGATGTAGTGGTCCACCTGCATTCCCCCCAATCAGTTATATCGGGAGGAGAGACCTGCGGGTCACAGTGATTCAGTTCGCTTTTCGCCTCCCAGGCACAGGTGACGCCAAACAAATAATAATAAAAGTAAGAAACACCTTACCACTCACAGCTGTGTTTTATGTATATTATGCCTTCATAATACTGGATGGATATTAGAAAAAAAAATTGGGAATGTGGGGACGCTGCTGTGAGCGATGCATAACACTTTTATCATTGAATTCAATGGCTCAGTGCATATTTCAGAAAAGTTCTCCCACATTTTCCTTTTTTTTTCTATTATCAGTGTAACATTTCACAGTAAAAAGACACTTACGGAAGGACCGTGTGAAAGAGGTTTATTGCCATTTCGTCCACTGCCATTTTGTCCACTACCCACATGGTCTAATATCATTTCGTCTACCATCAGTTGGTCCACTATCCACATGGTCCAATTACCATTTCGTCCAATCACCATTTCGTCTAATAGCCATTTCGTCTATTATCATTTGGTCTAATAGCCATTTGGTCTAATGGTATTTTTTTGCCAATTGGTCCAATAGCCACTTTGTCCACTATCATTACGTCTATTCCCATTTGGTCTAATAGCCAAATGGTCTAAAGGCAAATGGTCTAATAACCACTTGGTCTACTTTCATTTCGTCCATGTTCCATTTGGTCTACTATCACTTGGTCTAAACTCATTTCGGCTAACAATCATTTGGTCTAATTGCCATTTGGTCTAATAACCAATATGTCCAATTGCCATTTTGGCTAATCACCATTTCGTCTAATACGCATACTGGTCTACTATGCTGCACTAGCGCCCTCTACGACCCGAGTCGACTCTATTCGCGATTGTGGGCCTAATTAATTACCAATTCTCTTCAACTTCTTGATTTATTTTATCACTGTTGACTAGTGTTGTTCGTCATTGATTACTTTGCATTATGGAAGTGTTTTTAATTATGTATATTATTTCTATTATGATTATCCTTATTATTATCATTTTTGTTAATATTAGTAATATGATCATCATAATTATTATTATTAGTAGTATTATTGTGAATTTTATTATTATTATTTATTAGTATCATTATGATGAGTATCATTCTTATTATTATATCCATTAATTGCTACAGCATGAGTATATCACAAACATTATACTCATCGTTATTGTCAATACTACTAGGCCTACATTTATTTTAGGCGCAGGCGGGCTTCTAGCGACGGGAAACGAACAAAAAGGGAGAGGATAGTACAAGGAAAGAAGATAGGACAGATCGGGAAGAGCTCTTTTTTGGGGGGTGGGGGGTATATTGATCAATAATATTTCTTTAAAAGGCTATATTGTCTTTCATCTGTTTATCGTATTTTGATATCGGAATACAATATTCTCCTTTCTTTTTTTTAAATAAAAATTGAGCGACAAATTAAAATAAAAGGACCCTTTTCCATTTTCCCCATCTTAGTTCCCCCTTTTATATGTGTGCGTGTGTGTGTGCGTTTTAGGGGGGGGTGGGGGTGCCTGAATTGCTGTACCCACTGAATCGACCCTTGCGATAGTAGTTATCATCATAGTTTTTAGGGGTTTTTTAAAACTAATATCAATAATTTCAAGGTATTAAAGTCATTTCGCTCCCCTCCTCGGATAACGCAAATTATTTGTATTAGACGAAATGGCTATTGGACCGAATGGCTATTAGACTAAATGGCTATTGGACGATTTGGGAATTGGACGAAATGGTTAGTAGACGATTTGGTTGGTAGACGAACTGATTATTGGACCTAATGGTTGATGGACGAAATGACTATTAGACGAAATGGCAATTGGACGAGTTGATAAGTAGACGATGTGGATATTGGACCAACTGAAATTAGCCGACATGGCTATTGGACCAAATGAACGGTGGACGAACTGGTTAATGGACGATTTGGCATTAGACCAAATGGATTTAGACGAAATGGTTGGTAGACGAAATGGTTGTAGACGAATTGGCTATAGACTAACTGGCTATTAGACTAAATGGCTATTAGACGAAATGGTGATTGGACAAAATGGGTGGTAGACGAAATGTTGATGGACGAAATGGCATTAGACGAAATGAATGTAGACCATGTGGTGAGTGGACGGGATGGCAGTAGACGAATTGGCAATTTACCGTGAAAGACATTGAACTTACTTTTTGAGACAAGTATTATGGTATTCCATCCATCCATCTATCTATTTTCCCCAAGTGCCTTCTTTCTTTTTTTTTTATCTGTTTTATCCAAACTATTTTCCATGTATTTGAATAATTCTTACCATCTATCTTTCCCTCTTGTTCACTCTGTATTTCAGATTTATGAAGCAACATCCTGAAATGGACTTCTCCAACACCAAATTCAACTAATTGTAGACCATTGATCATCACCACCCCATACTACAGTGAATCTCACAGGATTAAGTTAAGAGAATGGCATGAGAGATACAAGTTCCCTTTCATTTCAGCTGAGTATTTTAAGATTGATAAAAGATTTGATTTGCAGAACTTTGAAAAAGAAATCATCATGTGAAAAAACAAAGTCTCATTTCAGCGGCTGCAGGATTATAAAATAAATCAGGGCCCAGTGTCATTAAGCTGTTTGTAAAATACCAATGACTTTACGTACGACTAGTGATACTTTCTTGTGCTAAATGATCTCCCTGTATAATGAATTTATGACACAAGAACATGTTACGGTCATGCGTAAAGTTGTACGTAACTTTACGAACAGCCTTATGAAACACCCACCTGGGCCCTGTCTCATAAAGAGTTGTGATTGAATTGATCGATCACAAATAGGGAAATCCAGCAACCCCAACATCTAGAATGCAAAGGCCCGTATTCTGAAGTCGGATTGAACTCAAACTCAGGTTTAAAGTTGTGGTTTAAGCGTGGATAGCCAATTGTTACATAAATCACTAATAGTAGAGATATCATATTTTAGCTCTCTTGGCTCTCAAATCAATCATGATTGTCTAGGAAGTTGGCCTATAAATAGATGATTGTCTTCACCATGGATGAATCAGGAAAGGGCACAGTAAACATAAGAAACATACAACTTGATAAAAATTTCGACCCCTTTGGCTTCCCATAATTAGAGTTAGACCCTGATCTAAGTTAAACCTGACTTCAGAATACAGGCCAAAGTGTTTCTAGATTTGATGCTTAACATGCATCAGTGTGCTTTTCTTTTTCTAAATGTATGTTATGTGTATTTCTATGTAAAGAAGTATGATATAGATGGATTTTCCATAATTGAGATTTGAACGGATCAATAACAGCTTGATTTCTTATATTTTTACTTTATCACATGAAATATATGAGTTATTTCACAATTTAAATTTGTTCTTCAATAATGTAGAACTTACTTGGATTTCTCATGATAAATGTAAAATCATGATTATTATAATTTATCTTGATTTTATGGATTTCCTTAGTATCATTGAATCTATAAAACGCGAAATCTTTTTATATCTCCAAAGTCATGCATTTCAATCCTTTTTTGATAAAAAAATAAAATATATGTGTTTTATCACCCTCTTTTGACTTCCACAAAGCTCACATGAAATACTAGTATTACAGGAAACATGAAGTTTGCATGTTACAGACATGTGGTTTGTAATGCAATGTTGCAGTTCATTCCTTCTAATCCCATTCATAAAATAGAATCATTCGTTTGTGTTGATAATTGGTAGGTTTTGGGAACTGGCTTGCAGAAAGTGGTCAGTCGTGCCATGCCATGCAATGAGTTTTATGATACATTATGTGTTTGCACCGTGGAGAGACGTACCAAATCCAGTGACACTCTTTATCCTAATCTACAGATAACTATTTGCCAATTGAAAGTTTTGTACAGAGTCTCTTGTCGGTCTGGTGCCCAGTGATTTACCTTTTGATCACAGACCTATTTCTATCCATGCTGATAAAATGCAAACTATGTATACTGGTACATATGTGACTGGATCAAATATTGTTTAGATACATGTGTATCATTGTAGAACTACAGGTAACTTGAACTATGTTGGATCTCTTGGGACCACAGACTTTGGTTGACTTTGGAAATGTGATAGATTGATCAATACCTCTTCCCTGTGGTTTTGAGAATATCTTCAACCTGTGCTGTTGTATATATGAATTTTGCAACTTCTGGAAAGGCAGTTTACATACATCAATGCTTAAACTGGACATTACCATTTCTTTCATCACATTTGCTGCCAAACAATCTATAGTATATACTCAGAATTATGACATCACAGTGGTTTCTCTTTTGATCTTATATTCCTTTTCATGATTGGTCTGTGATCTCCAATGTTGATCTTGTTTACCACCATTATGTTTGACATTTCTTTTGTATTAAAAAGTGTTTTTTATTTCCATGCAGTTATTTGCAATTTCTTAGCAAATTGTTGCTTTATTTAACAATGTCTATTAGAGGAGCATTTCAATAATGGACTTGTATTATGTTTAAGCCTGGACCACCCCTTTAAGGGATTCATTATGAGAATATGGAAATACGTGTTTAGGGTGCTTTTTGAGATCTCATGGTCGTGCATGGTATCCACTCGTGAATGGAAGTGCCCCCCCCCCCCCCCCCCCGGGAATGAGGTACAATGCATTGAGTGGGGAGAGGAGTGGAGTTAAAAGAAAGTAGTAATGGAAATAGATAAATCCAAGAGTGAAGAGAATGCAAGAAAGAAAGAGTGAAAAGGGAAGCTACAGAGATGAGATGATCCATGAGAAGTGAAGAGAATATAAAGAATGCATAATGAAGGAAGGAATGGACAAGTCAAAGAAAGGGGAGGATGACAAAAAGATGGTAATGGATGATATATGAAATTGGGAATGGGGGAAATCTGAGAAAAAAATAGTGATAGGAAATCATGATTATTTTTTAAATGAACATTTTGAGGAAGAATGAGATAGAAGGAAGAGAATAAAGATGAGAGGATCAGAAAGAAATAAATGATGATTTCAAGATGAGTGTTGAAAGCTGGTAATGGTTGATTTTTTAAGCTGCCACAGGTACTGGGACTGACTTCACCAGGGGGCCATTTCATAAAGCTGTTCGTAAGTTAAGAGCAACTTTGAGGATGACTGGTTAACCTTTCTTAGGTGCTATACCATCGCCTATGGTGTATACCATTTACCAAAAGAAAGGATCACCAGTCATTCTTAAAGTTGCTTTTATCTTATAAACAGCTGTATGAAACACCTACATGTACCAGGTATTGAAATATCAATGTGATTGGTACTGTTTCTTTAAAAGAACATATGGTGTTCAAAGAAGGTTAAGCAGCCTAGCCGATTCTGGCTCTCAAAACCAAACTTAAAGTCACATTTAATTATAAGAAATGGAGAGTGAAACAAGGAATGAATATTTACAACTTTGAAAGAAAGGAAATATTCAACATTAATATTCTGAAAGGAAAAAAATGCATAAAAACTTAAAGGTAACCAGATTGTGCAAAGCATGTTTTATGACTCTTAAGTTTATCTATTCAGTAAGTTGAAAATATTTCTTTGGTCCAATAAGATTTTATGTTTGGCACAGTATCCTGTATTATAGTAACTGCCATTTTTGGCAACAACCATAGTAGCAGGATCGAGCAGCCAATGGTAGTTTCAATGAGGCACATATCCAGCCAGATTAGACATAATAGTTTTTGAGAGACAGACCATTGTGCAAAAACAATTTGGTTCCTGAAATATATTGTCTAATCGAGCTGGATCTGCACTTCCTTTTAATGGCAAAATTAACAAATTATAAACACACAAACAAAAACATTTCTGGTCAGGCAACATATTGTTATGAATTTTATTTCAAGAATTCATTTTTCTCTGTACAAAATTAATACTTTACAAAATGTACATTCCTGCTCCATCTGCTTGGAAAATACATATATCAAGGTGGTTAATGGAATGAAAGGGTACTGGGGTATAACATCCTAAACATATGAAACATTTGTAACTGCATTACTTTCAATAATTAATTTCTAACTACTTCATTATCGAACTCTGATACTGAAATTGTGTACTTTGATATAAAAGGAAAGAATTATTGAAGAACGAATATGAATGTTTCTCATGAAACCAGAAATTTATCACAATAAGCAACAGTATTATCAACTTCCTAATCGTCATCTTCCTCATCATCACACCATCTTCACCACCATCTTCATCATCATCATCACCATCTTCATTATGATCATCTTCATCATCATCATCATTAATATTTGACAATGCACCCGTTAATTATCATAGATGCTTTTCGGAGAAGACCTATTATGGAACTTGTGAAGGTTTCCACGTTGAAGAAGAAGAGTGTAGTTTTCACGCCACCATGTCGGTTGCAGAGATAATTGTTTGTCCAGTAAAATAATGTAACACCCCTTCCCCTTCATATTTAATGATGTAGTGCATCGAGGTGGGGAAGACAGCAACATGCTTCTATCAACTTTGGTCTCAAAAGCTTATTTCATGATGCACTTTTCAATTGTAACTCTGACCCCAGGGTGTCTGGGAACTACCAGGTACTTGCCACATAATGAATTTGACATGCAATGCATACATAGGAAATTTATACCTCAGATTTCTGGATGTTGCTGTGTGGTTTCAATGGGCCTTGACTTCTTCCGCGATTACACAAGTTCCCCCATGGTTTGCGGGCTGGGATTCAGTTGCAATTTTTTTTTTGTCACTAAACATGCCCTGCGTGGTAGAAGAGGATTCGTCAGCTTAGAGATTCTAAAGTCCATGGTAATCATAATAAATGTAACAATATCATAGTACTTTGAATATATTTACTTAAAGTATCAAAACTATGGACAAGCAAAAATCAACATTTGCATAATCATTTTTTTCAATATTATTTTCATAGAATTCAGTATTCCTTTTCATGACAGTATAACATCTAATTTTAATGTATCAAAAAAAGTACTTTGGTATCAAGTGGAAATGAATTCCACAAAAGAATATGAACAATGAATATAAATAAAATATGAATGACAAATGTAATACACTTCCACATTTTGTCATCATCATCACCATAAAGTCCATTATCTTTAAGGGCAAAGTGTCATGTGCCTTTTTCCCATGATAAGTCTAAACCAAGAAATTGAAGCTCAGAGACAGAACAGATGAAACATTTAAAGATAGTCGTCAGCCTAGCAAAAAAAAACATGTGAGCCTAAGAACATGATTTGTCTCTTCCTGGTCTTCCGGTTTAATGAATCCAATAAATTAAAGCTTAGAGACAAATAAGATGAAACATTTGAGAGGAGACAGCATTCACCGTCTTAGCAACCGCCCCAGGTTAGCCTAGCAACATGATCTGTCTTTTTCCTGGTGGGTTTGATGAAGCCTAGAAATTGAAGTTCAGAGACGGCTCGGATGAAACGTGCTCTGAGAGACAACATCGGTCAAGGAAATTTGAAACATGGCATATATCAATAATTTCATTTGGCATTTACATAAAATGTGTATGTCCAACCCTGTATATGATACCCTTCTGAAAATATTTGTCTCTTGTTTTCTATTTCATATGAAGAGTTGTAATGCTCTAAGAAATATCATGGCTTTAGGTCAGGGGGTGTAATAAGAATGGAGAAAAATGGGGGTGGGATGGACAAAAGGTTTACTATTTTATGGAATGGAAACCAAATAAACAGAGCTCCTTTTGTAAAAAAAAAATGACCCACAATGTAAGGACAGCATATATTTATTCACAGGTTTCAAGAATTATCTTAAATCATCAAACACAATGGCAGCTGGAAATAACCTCTACAAAACCTGATAGTATCTGATTCGACTGACAAATGGTCAAGTGTGAAATATGCATTCATAAATTACAAGTTAGATACTGACTTATTGGGGGAAGACATTTTTAAAAATCTTATTCTTTTATCTTCTTGCCTCAGAAAAACAGTCATAATAAAAAGATTTCCATGATCCTGAGATTCCAGATTTAAAAAAAGCTATATACATGTAATATTATGAAAGGATACTGTAATACTGAATCAGGTTTCTTGGATGTATCATCATTGCCTGTGTCGCATTCACCTTGGATCACTGTGATGAAAGCCTAGCAAACAAGAATGAACACATGATGATACTAGCACAAACATTTACCGGTATTCAGCACATGACAACTAATTGCTGCATATTAATATTCAGACTTAAGCAAAGATATAGACTTCAAAAGCATTCAAGGAATTTCTTCCTTTCATGTATCCATTTTCCTCACCTGGGTAGAGAGTGATATTAAAATGGAGATCAAATTCTTGTGAATTGATGCTGTGCTGAAGACGAGCTCTAAACTAGTAGTTCAAAGTCTGATAACTTATCTACCATGCCATAAAGGTATGAATTGTTATTTATTTGGTTTATTGTTGTGCAGTGTCGAAATGATTTCATCACAATTCTTGTTCACTTGAAGTTCAAGTAGAAGAAACTTCTTGGATATTTGATTTCAAGTGAGAATGAGGATTTGTTTACAGTTCTTACCTGCAACCAGTCATAAAGATTAACTAGCCTTCCACATTCAAGATGGAGTTTGTATACGATACACACATCAGGTAGTGAACTGGTGATACCTTCATCTAACGTCTCACAATCAGGATTCTGTACAAAGTCATGGGATAGAAATAAAGATATGTGGTTAGCATTAACTCTGACTGAATCATTATCATCTGGCTTTCACCGTTATCACCACCACCACCACACCATCATCATCATTTTTACCATCATCACAATCACCAATACCATCATTATCAACAATATCATCATCATCACCACCGCCACCACCACAACGACCATAATCATCATCCTTATTATCATCACCACCATCACCTCACCATCATCATTTTTACCATCATCACAATCACCAATACCATCATTATCATCATCATCAACATAATCATCATCACCACAACTACAACAAGCACCTTACGCATCATCATCATCACCATCACAATCATCATCATCAACACCACCAACACAACCACCACTATCATCATCATCACCACAACCACTACCATCACCATCATCATTACCATCACCACCATCATTATCACTACCACTATCATCAGCAGTGCCATCATCATCCTCCTCCTCATGATTTACCTGTAGATAGTAGTTTGGGTTACTGAGTGCCGTCTGTATTGCTGACCTTGGCGGTGCATTGAGACGCTGTCTGATCTCTGATACATTGTTATAATAGAACACTTCATGAAGAGGTAGGGTCTTGGGACATAGTAGATACTTGCTGTATAAAAAAGCGGACAATATTTATACAATTAAAGGTGTATTAGATAATAAATAAAAGAAAGATATGAATATTATAGTCAGGTTTGCATTGAGTTGCATGTTTAGGTTAAATCTATGATGCATAATCAATTCAAGCTCAAGCAATTTCATGTTAATATTCAAATATCATGAATTGAAATTTTCAATGAAAAAAAAATATTGGATAAAAGCTGCTAGACTTCTTCATGCAATGAGCAAAGACGCTGCTGTGCACGCAGCGTCTTTGCTCATTGCCTGACGAAGTCTAGCAGCTTGCAGCTCGTTGCCTGACAAAGTATAGGAGCTTGCAGACGAAACGTTGCTTTCCTACTACGTAGGATGAAACATCATGAGACAACTGGTTATTTCTTCTACTCAATCCTTCACAACGATAAACCTCGTCCACATCAATATTCAATACATCTGTGCATTATTTGCATTATGATGATAAAATAATAATGAAACATTCCAAAAATACAAGAACTCACAGAGGATAAAAGCCTTGAACATGAACGATTGCCAGCAATACAATATCCACATCCATTAAACTTTTTATGCACTTTTGTTCAAGACCAGCAAAGGTAAGTATCAGAATACATGATTCCTGTCAATAAAAACAGAACTCAAATCCTACCTGAATAATGAATCAAAGAAGTCCAGTATTTCGTTCCTGAGTATTTCATATCGTGTCATCTTCTTCTTCTTCTTAGCACTACTCATTAACTTCTGTTGTAATGTATGAAGCGTTGTCTTTTCCTTTGCCCCTCTACCGCCCTCTGTGTCCTGTCCATTCTGCTTCCTGCTTTCTACACCAGCCGCATCACCCTCATCCTCTGTACTGTCTATCTCAACAGGCAAGTTACAATTATCTGTGTACATTTGAAATGAAGTATGGTAAAAAAATAAGCATTGTCAGTAAGTATTAGTAGGCATTTGATGAAATACATATCAATTTTCATATTCAAATTGGGGAGAAAAAGGATTAGTTTTAATTGGTTGAGACATGACAATTCATGAGTCAGGACATTTTTTTATAATAACCCATACGCATTTTTACGATTTTGAATTAATATTTATTCTTTGCCACGGTTTTCAGTAAAGGAGGATTCTTTATATTCTTATAATTTTTTCACAGTAAAATTACAAGTTGCAAATACTAAACAATGATTAAGTATCATTTATGTTAGTGTCAAATATTCCCCATTCATTGTAAAGTTAATTGGCTATACAAAAAAATGAATTAAAGATAAAAGAGCGGAATCAAAACTTCTGTCTTCATGTCATGAATTTAACATGAATCTTGAAGTCTTACCTCCTAGTGTCTCCATCTTTGCTTGCAGTGTTTCTAATTGAAATCTCTCTTCTTGTAAACCATCACAGGTTGACAAAACTTCTTCACACATTGTCATCTTATTGATCAATTCATCTCGAGCCAGCATTCTGATAAAATGAAATTATTATCTAGTATAATGCGCATTTTGCAGAAAATAAAATAAACATGCGTAGTGAGCAATTTCATATAAAGTATGTACCTCCATCCCCTGATAAGTTGGACATTCTTTAACGATTTGTCTCTTTTTAGTTCAAATGAAAAGTTGCCAGGCTACTGTATTATCATAACTAGAGCAATTTGTGAAGTGCAGTTCAAAAAGAGGAGAATGGGGATCAGGGCCTTGTTGTACAAAGAGTTGCGATTGATCTGATCAATCGCAACTATAGACGACCAGCAATATCAACATCTATTATGCATGTTTGTTCAAAGTATTTTCTAGCTATGATGTATATTCATGCATTCATTGTTTTCTTGAAAATTCACTGCGCTTCTCTTTGCATAAAAAGGACATTGTGCAAATTTTTCGTAGAAAAAATGATGACACTGATGGATTTCCATAGAGTTACGATTGATCAGATCAATCGTAGCTCTTTGTACAACAGGGCCCAGAAGTACAAAAAAGCTGATTATTCTATGGACTTGCCCCGGAGAGAAAATTGTTCTTGTTGCAAATCTCATTAGTCAAGAAATGCATATCTACCATGTCATCACTTGGAGGGAGTTTACCTTAGAACAAATTTCACAAGCTCAAAACCATTCTTATAGCAAATTGTGAGGAATAAAATATTCAAAAGCTGTAAAACTTAAGAATAGACTGGATAAGCATTGGGAGAGAATTGCCTATGATTTTGAGTGATTTTTAATTCTAGTGAGTTTTTCATGGATTTTTTAATGTCTACGATACCCCTGCCAACATAAGTAGCGCATCAAGTTTTCTCTATGAGAGCAGCAATAGACATTCTACTTTGATTGATGAAAAGGCATTGGCGGCGGAAGCCGAAAAATTTAGGGGGTGTCCACCTGAAATTTTGGGATGGACACAGGTAAAAAATTTGACAAGCGCCCCCAAAAAAGGTTATCAAGGTTATATTTCAGGAGTTGCTAACCAAAAATTTTTGACAAGCAAAAAAAAAAAAGGTCATCAATCTAAATTTTAGGGGGGGACAACACACGTTTCAGGGGGGGTCCACGTGAATTTAGGGGGAGACGCAGGAAAAAAAATTGACAAGCAAAAAAAAAAAAATTTAGGGGGGAGACACGTCCCCCCCATCCCCCCGCTTCCGCCGCCTATGTGAACAGGCTTAGTCCTACAACATCGTTATAGTAAACTAAACTAACTAAACTAAAACTTTAAATGCAGGAAAATTTAGGTTGGTCCAGAGTTTTTATATAAAATGGTTATTTATTCCTTACAAGAACACACAGGAACAAAAGGGTCACCGAAAGTCCTCCTATATCAAAAGAAAAACTAAATAAACCAATTCAAAGTGATGATGATGAAACAAATGATTCTATCTTCTTACTTCAAAAATTTGAAAGCTTCTCGATATCCATCTGTTTCAAAGATATTCTCATCTGTTGCCATGGCAAAGAGCTCTCTCATCTGTTTGCCCAGAGGATGATAAGGCAGTCCCTCAGACAGGATGTGAAGACATTCCACTACAGGGAAAAAGGCTTTGTGGTACTCATTCATTCTCTTCAGAAGCTCTTGAAGGGTTTTCTGAAAGAAATGATAATAATAATGTCTTATTTACCAAGGGTAGCCACTTCAGTTAAGAAACTGCTCTACCAGCGGGCCCTGCATAAAATAATGTTATTATTACCCTTCTCCAATCTTAATGCTGAGTGCCTAGCAAGAAGGCAGAAGGTCCCATTTTTATAAGTCTTTGGTATGACTCAGCCGTGTATCGAACCCAAAACCTCCAGTTCATGAGGCAGACGCTATACCACTAAGCCACCATGCCCGGTAATTAGCATATATACTTCAGCATATCTAATCATTTCAAATGCACCTTTTGATCATTCCAAAGTAGGCAAGCTGGAAGAGTGCTTATAATGCAACATATTGCAATTTTGAATTTACATTATGTAATCAACAGAAGAAACCTATTACATGGTAAAGAAAATATCATAAAAGATATTTTTAATTCTCATATTTCTCTTCTAGCCTTTCAATTTTCATCTCCATCACTCCATCATCAAACAGTCTTTTTTCAGGACAAACCACATGATGAACCAGTAGCAGACCGTGACCCGGAGGAGACAAAGCATTGGAGGGGGCACAGCATTGTTCACAGACAATGCAGTGCCCCCTCCCCCAATGCTTTGTCTCCTCCAGGTCACGGTCTGCTACTGTGATGAACAGTAAACCTCCTCTACATGTAAATTAAAGAGCGAATAGTTTCTAAAACTGTCAAAGTTTCCCTCAATTCAAAAAAAAAATTAATGGTTTACCCTAAAAAGTCAAAATTAAATCCAAATAATAATAAGAGCCTACATCAGAGTCCGGTTTCATGAAACTTCATATCAATAACAAGTGCAAATTTTCTTTTGCAAAGTTTCCATCAACGAATCAGATGCCATGATTTTGGTAACTTTGATTGTTTATTGTGAAATGGGTTTGTGACTAGTACAATGAAACTTACCTTCATATGTTTATCATCTAAGAGAAGAGCTCTTTGGTCACTAACAGGTCGACCATCAACATACCTGAATTAAAGAGTATAGTTACAGAGGTATATTGAATATTCCATGAACAGACTAACGTGGAGTTTAAGATATTTACTTGTATACTACATTAATAATTTGCATAGTACATTAAATGACAAAACAATTTGCTTAATAATATAAAAAAAATGAGTCTGGAAGTAATTAGGAACTTTGAATTTAAAAAATACACTATCCACTAGATGAACTTGAAATGTTTTTCTTTTTTTTTCCTTTTTTTTTCTTTTATCAAAATTTAAAAAATCAACTTAAGATCAGGGTTCACTTCTTCTGTGAGATGATATAACATTAATCTCACAAAATGTTTTCATGGGACACAAGTTAATAACACTGACAGCTCCAATGGGTATACCCCCACACTGTCAGGCCACTAACAACTTCATTTTTGAGATAATATTCTCCATCTGTCACATCCTTCCTTTGTCTGGCATAACAGGAGCCGGTAACACATAGCTTAGCAATTAATCGTAAAGTTGATTTGGTACATTGATTACACATAATTGTCAATGCCATCAATCACAAATATCATCACTACGATCTAACACTAAGCTTTGATACAGAACCTACCTCCTGAAAGATGAGGCCTGTCTGAAGAGCTCTAACTGATCATGTGATAGGTTTCGAGTTCTGTTGATAGCATCGCCATAGCGACAGCATAAGATGCTCAGTGGCTGGGAGAAATAATGATCTAAAACTGTATACTGAAATTGAAGAAAACAAAAGAAGACAATTAAATCCTTGTCCTGTTGCGATTCGTTATCATAGCATTGTTTCAAATAAACGTTTCATAATTACGAATGTCGGATTCAATTAAAAATAATGATACAATCTCCATGTCTGTACTCTTTTGTAAATAAAATTTATTCAAATCGATAACTGAACGTGAAAACATGTAAATATATATTTTCGCTTTACACAGAGGGCAAATACGTACAATACACTCATTTAAGTTGACTTGATTATTTTGATTAAAAAGAGGTTGTATCTATTCTTCTGAATCTAACTACCAAATCAAATACATTTCATTTTTCAGTCTTGAGTCATTTCGTTGGTTTGGGGGCATGAATTTTAAAAATGTCATGTAACATAGGTATCATTCCTGTATCATTCATTTCACTTCACAATAAAAATCAATTCAGATGTGGCTAAGTTTTGATGTGCCAATGTCAGCAAGATCTCCTACCATAATCATGTTTGAATTTGAAATCTTTAATGGATTTGCTGCAGTTCCAAAAAAAAAATTTCAATACCATTACATGGACCTCACATTCATATATCCTTGACAATAGACTGTCAGGTCTGTAATTGCAATACATGTACATCATGATGTTTGATTTGTTTTCAACATTTATGGAGCACCAATTTGTGCTGAAGTAGTTATTGGCAGGTATTTGCATAGTTTAAATGAAACAGAGTTTTATTAGTTCTGTGCATTTGGCATGTGCCTGTATCCAAGATATTTTGGGAAGTCAAAAATTGATGTAGAGGTTTGAGGTTCAAGCCCTGTCCACGCTTCAAAAGGTGATGTTAAAGGTTTGTCCCAGATTGATAACCACCCCCCCCCCCAAAAAAAAAAAAAAACTCAATTACTCACACATATTTTTGGTATATATCACAAAAATGGCCCCAACCCAATGGAATGATCATACATGAATAACAATTTCAATGGGCAATTCCATAAAACGATCAACCTTTTTGTACGTCCAACCCCATTTTTCTCAAGCTTTACTTCAGTTTATAAACTGACCAAATCACGGTCCTTTGAGAACAGTACAAACTGTCAAAAGAACAAGAAATCAGAGACAGAAAATTTCATGAAAGTCCCACATATAGGGGGTCGGACGTACATGTTTTATGGAATTGCCCCAATGTTCCTTTTTTAGTAATACTGACCTGCAAACCTTGAACAAAGTTCATAACAGAGAAATCATGATATAGGAAGAGATCTAGTAAGAGCTGAAAGACCTTTGACCCTAGCTTGAATGGATGCTTGGCAGTCAACAACACCTAGTAAACAAATACATAATATCATTGTGATGCTATATTTCAAGGATTTCATGCACAATACATGCAGTAATAATAAACAAGGCAAGAGCGATTATGTGTCTCGCCCACTTGTGAAAATGACTATTTGCGAGGGCACGCAACAGAATTGTATTGAAACTTCATTGTGAAATGATTGGGATGATAACACTTATCATAAGAGCCTTCTACGCAAACTTCAATGTTGACCTGAAAATGACCTTTGACCTTACCATGTGACCTCCGACTGCAGCATAACATGCAGGTCGCCTAAGTACATCTACCATCCAAGTTTGGTTGAAAAGTGACTTACGGTTGCGGAGTTAGGTGTCATAAGAGAGTCTTGCATGTAAACTTTAACGTTGACCTGAAAATGACCTTTGACCTTACCATGTGACCTCCGACTGCAGCATAACATGCAGGTCCCCCAAGTCCATCTACCATCCAAGTTTGATTGAAAAGCGACTTACCGTTGTGGAGTCGTGTGTCATTAGGTTTGTGGCGGGCGGAGGGACGGACGACATTTGGTTCCCCAAGTTTCGCCTTCACCTCTGGTGGGCGAGACAATAAATTAGGAAAGGAAAGTTTCTCACAGATAATTAGTAGGATTAATGT
Organism: Lytechinus variegatus; assembly: GCF_018143015.1. NCBI lineage: Eukaryota > Metazoa > Echinodermata > Echinoidea > Temnopleuroida > Toxopneustidae > Lytechinus > Lytechinus variegatus. The sequence goes on along the minus strand of NC_054743.1, from coordinate 15,608,474 downwards.
AAAGAGAAAATAAGTTTAAGATTTGTGTGGCCCTGTGGCAGAGTTAAAAATGTGGGCATTTAAGGCTGGACGGCTTAAATTGAATAAAAGGACGAGTATCTTAAACTGAGAGAGCATAATGGTGATGTTTCATTATGGTAAGCAATTTATGGTGCAAAACTCAGTCCGGAAAGAGGACCACAAAAGTTAACATAATTACGTTTGTTCTCTCCTTTGACCCCTCTGAATTTGGGGATATTCAGATCTTTTATTCCCACTTGAAATGAAATTAAATAGAAGCTCAAAACTAACATCTGTTTATTGTTCTCATCTAAGAGAGATTGACCATTGGTTATTGCTGATGACTTTCATGAAATGGTTCCCAGGGTAGCATTTCATGATTCAAATAGTAAGTGATTTTCACCCGCTTAATTGCTCTCAGCCAATCGGATGCAAGGATTTCAGTAGCTTATAACGTCAGGTCGGTGAAAATCATTCACTATTTGCTTCATAAAATGGTGACCCATTCTCACCTTATCAATGACCTGTGAGAGGTAGGTTGAGGATGGTTGAGCCTGGAATTTCTCAATACTCAAACATGATGATACAGACTGAGGTAGCAGACGATGGATCACTGTCACTGATGTAGCTATACCAAAGGTCAACACCAGAGGGAGCTTCTCTAAATATTGACTGTCATGGGTGATATCAGGTCATTTTCCATTATTACAATGATAACAGTTGGATTTATATAGATTCTTTTCAGAGGATACAAAACACAGCTATTATTACCCCAGCTTTAGCTAAAGTTCCTCCTTGGTTCCTGACAATCAGTGCATTTAAGGAATTGATCCTCCCACATACCTGCCTTCACCTCACCCAGGTCAAGTGCAGCACAATGTTGTGAGTTTCTGGTTGCAGTAAACCACACCAAGGCTTTCACTCAAACCAACAACCCTCTGATGGAAAGAAGAAATCAGAACCACTAGATCACAATCCATTCACAATAATTTATAGGTTCCATATAGATCATTGAGATTTTTCCGAACATACCAACATCCAACACCTATTGAAAAACGTTCTCATCATCAACTGCAGAGTTTGCTGATGAGATTTGTCAAGCAATATCCAAACAAGCCTTTCACAGTTCTTCACCATACCTGCAGATATGAATGAAATCCTGTATGACCACAGGCTTGAATCCTTCAAAGTCTTCAAGGATGATGATGATAGGAGGATACTCAGGATACGAGACCAGTCCTGTCATTGACTTTCGTTTCCTTGATCTACGAGGCGATTTGAACGTTGCAGTGGCACCTGGTAACTTTCTTTTCTGGTGATTTATAGAAATAAAGCAAAGAAAATTCTTAATTCTGTTATCATTACTCGTCACATTGGACTGAATTGCAAAATCATAAAATTAGAAGTGACTTCATGCAAAATGACTGGCTGCAATACTTCATAATCCAACTTTTTGGAAGAGATATTATTTCAAAGCTTGATTTATCCAGCATTCAACATATGTGATTGTTTCTAGTAACAACTTTTTTTCAAAATTGGTAGGTTTAGCAAAGTTGAATTCATGAAATTTGTGAAAATAATACAATCATGGAAGTTAAGCTTTCACAAAAATGTAATAGTAATAAAAAAAAGCTGTAATTTAGAGCACTTTTTGCCTGAAGATACAAAGTGCTTCTATTATCAACCCTGCTTTAGTTGTGCTTCCATAGAAGCACTGAAACATTCAAGGAATTTCTTAAAAGGGGGAATGAACGGTGTGTGGTCTCTCATTGACTGTGTGTTATAAATACGGTTCGTATCTGCTTTAATACCAGGTACCCATTCACCTCACCTGGGTTGAGTGCAGCACAATGTGGTTAAATTTCTCGCTGAAAGAAAACATGCCATAGCTGGGAATCGAACCCACGTACCTCAGATTGAAAGACAATAGTCATAACCACTAAACCACGATGGTACCCACATAAATATAGTTGCTTTCTCTCAAAGCAAGGAAGTTGATGTCACAGAATTGATACAGCCAGTTTGTAAAACAGAATCTTACGTAGGTAAACAGAAAAATTACAA